>NC_136271.1:41529446-41798354 GCF_964187855.1 Myxine glutinosa
ATATCGAACGCCAAAGTGGAAAAGAGGATGTTACTGATTTCCCAGGCTCTGAGAATAAAGCCTACATTGATCCGAACAATGCGGCCATTTTTGAGCCTGAACGCGAAGCCCTACCGGTTCCCCCTCCAGTAGCTGAGCGGACTGGTGACCAAACAAATTGCTCTGTCTTACAAACAGAAATCGTAACCCCGGCTACGCAGAGATCTGCAGCCATTTGCCAAAGCACACATAAAGAAAGTAAGCACCAGTCTGCTCGTGAGTGTGTACCAGAGTACCCAACGAAATCTCAGGAGATGCATCCAGAGGAGCTCGTGAGAGCTGCAAGTAAAGCCCAAGATCCAGGTGGGACATTATCAGACCTGTCAGAGTCTGAGGACGAGGTGGAAGTGACTGAGCTGTCACAGTCATCAGCATCTCAGTCACAGATACCCCCCCAACACATCGTGTCGTTTCTAGCCGAAACGTACAGACAGCGTAACATAGTCATTAAAGACTATTTTGCCGATTTGGTTGCATTCATCCACACTGCAAAATCCATAATTAAAACGCCTGAACAATTTGACCTGAATAAGTCACAATACCACAGGTTAAGAAAATTCATCACACGTGCAGGTGTAGAGTGTTCCCAGCCACAGGCTGATTTCATCAATACAGGATGAAAACTATAAAACTTGCAACTTTAAATATTAACGGTGGTGGTGCTAGCCACCTCCGCCAGGTTCAAGTAAAAAACATATTTCAACGGAAAAAGGTGGATGTGATCTTACTTCAAGAAACTCACATCACACCAAATGTGGAACATAACTGGCATCAACTTTTTAAGAGCCAATGCTATTTCAGCAATTTATCAGCTTCATCTGCTGGAATCGGCTTCGTGCTGAAGCCAGGCCTCGTGTGTGAGTCATGCCATTTTCAGGAGGTAATAAATGGTCGTCTTAGCTCTCTCAAACTAGTAAGCCATAACTTCCATTACACCATTTTTAATGTGTATGCGCCAAGTGATAGCGTAGAGCGTAAGTCCTTCTTCACCTCAATGATAAATCACTTAAGATCGGTTGATTTTGATCATTGTGTGTGTGTCGGAGGTGATTTCAATTGCACCTTCGACCCATCGGTTGACAGAAACTCTGTCGAACCCCATCCTGAGTCCCATGTACACTTATCCAATTTTTTTAGCACAATGGGCTTCGTTGATGTTTGGCGGTTGCACCACCCAAACACATCCCAGTACACCTGGTGTCGATGCGCCAATAGTCGAGTATCCTTGGCAAGGCTTGACAGATGGTACATCAACGTACCCTTTAAAAATACTGCGGTTTCTTCAAATCTTTTTCCTTCTGTGTTTTCAGACCATCATATGGTAACCCTAAACCTTTCCTTTCCTCAACCCGCAAATAGGAGCGCTTATTGGAAGTTTAATGTTAGACTTCTAGAAGATGGTATGTTTAAAGAAGCCTTTCGTGTTTTCTGGGCAAGTCTAATAGCAAAGAAATCTTCCTTTTCTTCATCCAGCATATGGTGGGATAACATGAAATCTCAAATTCGGGTTTTTTGTCAATGTTTCCAATCACACAGCACAAACGACAAGCACTTTACAATGGCCCGGTTGGAATTGGATATTCTACAATTGGAGAGTAAATTGGCTCATGAAAACAATGACGCCAATTATCGGTTATTGCTTGTAAAGAAAGCTCTTTTAAGGGAGTTAGTTCAAGAGAAAGCAGCCGGTACATTAATTAGACTTAGAATACAGAATGTAAAATTATCAGACACCCCAAACAAGTCTTTCTTTCATTTAGAATCCTTAAGCAAGCCATCACGGCTAATCTCTTCTGTTTTGGACTCAAGAGGCAACGTTGTTGTCAATGAGGATGATGTTAGACTAAACATTATTGAATTCTATACAAAACTTTTTGAGGAGCAGACTGTTTGTAATGATACAATGATGGATTTAACCTCTCGCCTCCCCTCCCTAACTGAGGCTCAACGGTTGGAGCTTGACCTACCAATCACCCTCCTTGAGCTAACCTGTGCTCTTGCTGCCATGGATTCATGGAAAGCTCCGGGTATTGACGGTCTACCTCCCGAATTCTTTCTGACATTTTGGGACCTTTTAGGCCCTGAGTTGCTGAATGTTTTGGACACTTCTATACAGACTGGTATAATGCCGCTGAGTCTAAGAAGAGCCGTAGTGTGCTTGCTCCCGAAAACTGAAGATCCCCGACTTTTGGTGAACTGGCGATCGATCTCCCTGCTGTGCACGGACTACAAGCTTTTTTCAAAAGTACTAGCTAATCGACTAAAAAAGGTTATTGGCGATCTAGTACTGCCAGAACAGAGTTACTGTGTTCCTGGAAGATCCATCCATGATAATATTTCTTTAATCAGAGATCTCATTGATGGTAACCGTGTTAAAGAAGACTTTGGAATGATGTCGCTTGATCTTGAAAAGGCATTTGACAGTATCGACCATAAGTTTATGCATCATGTGTTACAGGCATGCGGCCTCGGAGCAAACTTTCGTTCCTACATTTCCTTGCTATACACAGATGTATTTAGTTTAATTAAGATTAATAATGTGCTGGCTCCCCCCATCAAGGTTCGGAGAGGGGTACGGCAAGGGTGCCCAGTCTCTGGTTTATTGTTTGCTCTTTCTTTAGAGCCTCTTCTCAATCTACTGAGAAAGAAGATTTCTGGAATAGCACTTTCTCCCATGAGTGCACCGCTAACCCTATGTGCTTATGCGGATGACGTCTGCATCTTTGTAAAAGATAAGGATGATATTGATATCCTTGTTGAGTGCCTATCAAAGTTTCACGCTGCCTCCTCTTTAAAAATCAATTGGAACAAGAGCAAGACGTTATGGATACCCTCCCTTTATCGCAACCTTCTTCAGCCTGTACCACAGCCGCCCCCATCCTTCCCCGCAGGGTTGCTGTGGGGAAGTGAGGGAATTAAGTACTTGGGCATATTCCTTGGTTCCCCACAGTATGCTCAGAGAAATTGGGACGGGGTAATTGAGCAAGTGGGAGAAAGATTGAACCGATGGAAAAGGGTTTTACCTCATTTGTCCTTCAAGGGCCGTGTGCTAGTGATCAACAACTTAGTTGCCACAATGTTGTGGCATAGGTTCATCTGCCTGCAACCGCCGGAGGCCCTACTCAAAGCACTCCAAGGCAAACTGGTGGACTTCTTCTGGGGAGGCTACCACTGGCTACGACCCGATGTGATATGTCGCCCCTCGGCTGAGGGTGGCCACAACCTCGTCGACATCAAAGCCCGCCTAATGGCCTTCCGGCTGCGGTCCATTCAACGTCTCCTCTATATGGAACATCTGCCAGGCCGGCTCCCTGCACGCCTTGTACTGCAGCGAGCGGGTAGGCTCGGGTACGGGTTTGAACTTTTTCAAATGACCCTCCAACATGTCGACACATCGGTTCTCCCTGCTTTTTACCAAAGCCTCTTAAATGCCTGGCAGAGCCTTTCTGTGAGTCGTCAGGCGGACACATATGTAACGAAAATGCTGGCACACGAGCCTTTGTTCTATAACCCTCTCTTTCCCGACATTCCAAAGAGTCGAGATTTTTGCCAACACTTTATAGCAGCTGGTATCGTGAAGGTGCGGCATCTCCGACATGACTCAGGGTATGGTTGGAAATCCGTAAGTGAAATCGCCGATCTGACAGGGATTTGGTCCCATAGGATGATTGCAAAAATTTTGAGGAAAATGATTCAGGTGGGACGGCAACTTGGCCTAACTTGGACTCGAGGTACAGAAGAAGATCTAAATGAGCCGACAGTGCCTAAATTGATTGTTGAACCCATTCAAAATGATTTGCCCCCTGTTAGCGATGGGTCAAAGCTTTTCCAGACAATGGACAGCAAGGGCATCTACAAGATGTGCCTCAAGCTGTTAAATGGGAACCCTTCGTTAAATGGAGTTACCCGATGGAAAGGATTGTTACCCGGAAGACCCCCCTCCGAACCTATCTGGGAAGCCATGTATAGTGAGCCCACATCCAAAAGAACAGGTGATCTCCAGTGGCGTTTGGCCCACTGGATTGTTCCCTCCAACACGTTTATTAGACATTTTTCTCCTGTATCTGTTTGTTGTCCTTTCTGTACAGTCAATGAGGACTTGTTTCATGCATTCATAGACTGTATCCGATTATTTCCTTTGTTTCATTGGTTGAATTACATTACACATGAAATGCATGTTACTTTTTCTTTGAGAAATTTCGTCTTTGGTTTTGCTCCTAAACAGAATCCTGCATCTAAACTGTTTAGTTTCCTAATAGCAACTGCGAAACTTGCTGTTTATTTGACAAGAAAAGACAAACTATCTGGCAAACCGATAGAGCACTGCAATATCATGTTGTCTTTTAAGGCATTAGTCTCAGCAAGATTGAAACTGGAGTTCACCCTTTCCAACGAGGCTGGAAATTTTCAAAACTTTGTTGATACTTGGTGTGTTGGTGGGTTTTGTGAGGTTAAAGAAAACGAATTTAGAATACTGTTGTGAGATACTGATTGTTTCTTATTTCATGATCATTGGGTGCCTCTTCCTTTTTTTCTTTTTTCCTTTTGTTGGCATTATTGATTTCATTGCAAAACGTGTATATTGTTACTTTTATATTATTGTAATAAAAGGACTAAAAAGTCAAAGTCTCACTCTCTCTCTCTCTCTCACTCCCTCTCACTCTCTCTCCGTCTCACTCACTCTCTCTCTCTCTCTCTCTCTCGCCCCCTGCTGGTCGTTGGTGAGTCATGCATGGGTGTGGCAATCATGGCTGCGGCAATCATGGCTGCTGTGTGTGAGGAGCTGTGAGTACTGTGTTGTGTTGTTGCCTTTCCCATCCCCCATTTCACTCCCTCTGTGTCCTTGTACATGCTTGTGAAGTTTTCCCCGTGTTTTCCTTCTTTGTTGAGACAAGAGAGAGAAAGAGAGCGCGCACGGTGAGTTTGGTGCGAGTTCTAAAGAACCTTGTGTTCTTCGGGCCTGTGCTCTGCTTGCCGTGTTCTTCATCATCGTCGTTTATCGGCTCCCTTATTCTATTTCTTTTCATTTTACCTTCGCCTGCAGGTTTTGCTCGCGATAGGTTCTCTTTTATTTTTTACTAGGGCATGCCCGTACTATATATATATCTAAAATTATATCCCCCCCCCCTCTATTTACATGAAATGGTTTGGTCCAAAGCGAACGGCTTGCGAGTACAGTGACAATCCCCCCCCTCTATTTACATGAAATGGTTTGGTCCAAAGCGAACGGCTTGCGAGTACGGTGACAATCCCCCCCCTCTATTTACATGAAATGGTTTGGTCCAAAGTGAACGGCTTGCGAGTACGGTGACAATCCCCCCCCCCCCCCTCTATTTACATGAAATGGTTTGGTCCAAAGCGAACGGCTTGCGGAGTTTGGTAAAGAAATCGCCATAGCGTGCACAAACGCGCAGGAAAGCGAATGAATCGCAAATTAGTTTTAATTAGTTGTTTGCCAACGTGAAATAAATGAATACGCTCTCAAATGTGCCGTCCGAGGCAGAGTCTGTTCGCCACGTTCGGCACACGTGATAGCTCGCTGCTCTCTGATTGGTTGAATCGTTTTTTGGACATAGCTCGGTAACTACTTCTCCGATTAATATGAAACCTTGAAAAGGCACATCCTCGGGTCCCCAGCAATATACCTGGCAAGTTTAAAGTATATCGGACCCGTGGTTGTCGAGAAACAGCGGTCACAGACATACAGAGATTACTGGAATTATAGATAGATTTCGAAATCGTTTCTTTAGTTTCATTTATTTTTAGCTATGGCGAACGTTCGTTTGCACAATAGCAGGTATGAGTCATTGACTCGCAAACACGGGCTTATTGCTTGCCCGCCTGACGGAGTGAGTGTCGAGGACGTGGTAACCAGTATTGGTAACATTGTCGGCCTGGATAATGTCCTCGCTGCCTCCAGGATGAACCACAGAATTGTGGTTTTTGTATCAAAGGAACACCTCGTTAATGAGGTGGTGGAACACGGTTTGTCCTTATCCCAGGGCATTTATATA
Organism: Myxine glutinosa; assembly: GCF_964187855.1. Taxonomy (NCBI): domain Eukaryota; kingdom Metazoa; phylum Chordata; class Myxini; order Myxiniformes; family Myxinidae; genus Myxine; species Myxine glutinosa. Next base: position 41,535,500 of record NC_136271.1, read on the forward strand.
AGTGTTAGTCCGATGGACACACCGGCGGTCCGAATCATTTTGTCGAACTTACCGCCGTTTATAAAAAGCGAGCACATTGTCTCTTCGCTTAATCGTTTCGGCACCGTCGTGTCCCGGATATCCATGATCCCCCTGCGACTTCGAGCAGACGCCTCGCTCCGACACATCATGACCTTCCGGCGTCATTGTTATATTATCCTCAAAGACAACGCTCAGATGCTTAATGCGACCATGACGCTGTCGCTCAATGGTCATAACTATCAAATATATGTGTCGACCGAAACGACGACCTGTTTCATTTGCGGGCAACACGGACATGTTAAAGGTGCCTGCACGAAGGTAACTGTCCCCGTGAGAACAACCGAGCAGGCAGAACCTGGTAATGCTGTGGACGATCAGCCATCCACATCGGCGGCAGCAGCGAGAGATACCTGTACGAAGGTAACTGTCCCCGTGGGCACGCCTAAACAGGCGGCACCTGGTAATGCTGTGGACAATCAGCCGTCGACATCGACAGCAGCAGTGAGGGATTCCCCCGTGAATGATGAAGGTTTCACTGTTGTTACTGCTCGGAAGAAGCACAAACGGCCGAACGTTAATGACGAAGCAGCAACGAGGGATTCAAAAAAGATTGTGTTGACTGGAAGCGACAATGGACCCCTCACTGAGGTGGCTCCTTGTGTTACCGGCATAGCCTTACACAATAGATTTGCATCTCTAACTCCTGATGATGATAAAGAATTAATGAATCAGAGTGAAAGAGCTGCTTGTGATGACAATAATGGACCTACAGAGCCCATTTTAGCCTCCGCCTCTTCGGGGCGTGAGGAACCTGAGGAGGTCGTGCCTCAGAATGGCCTGGGCTGTGCGGACATGGAATGCACAGTTTCTGTGTGTGCGGGGTGTGAGGCACCTGAAGAGGTCGTGCCTCAGAATGCCCCGGGTTGTGCTGACATAGAATGTACAGTCTTTGTCTGTGCGGGGCGTGAGGCACCTGAGGAGGTCGTGCCTCAGAATGTCCTGGGCTGCGCAGACATGGAATGCGCAGTTTCTGTATCAGCCAGGCATGGCGCACCTGAGGAGGTTGTGCCTCAGGATGTCCCAGGCTGTGCCCTCAAGACATATACAAGTTCTGTCGTTGAAACGCCTCATATAATTCCGGAGCGTTGCATGACCATAGCGGGTCATGAAGAGGTGAATCTCGCAACACCTGTTGCATCATTGTCTGATTTGCAGACGTGTCCAAAACCTGCAGACATTCAGGGGGTGGCACACACAGCATCTGCTGCACCGGCGCCTGCCTTATCGTTAGAGGGTGAGACTCACGCCGATCAATTGGACTATGACTCCGATGGAGCCTCATCCCTCACGTCTGGCATCAGCATCGAGGCTTGGAACGAATTGTTGTTGTCTCATGGGCCGGAGGGTGACCCGGGCATCACACCTGCAGAAATTCTAAAATTCCTGAAAGACACTTTTCGGAAGAGGCGAGTAAAGGTGAAAGATTTCTTTCCAGACCTAAAAATCTTCATAACATCCGCGAAATATCTCGTCCTGAAGTCCAGCCAGTTCGGAGTTGGGGAACGAGAAGTATACCGCCGCAAGAAGTACATCGTCAAAGCGAAGGAAGAGCTACAAGTAGACCAACCTTCCGCTATATAACCCCTTCCCCTTCTTCTTCACATGACCTTTTCTATAGCTACCTTGAATATCAATGGGGGGCGGTCCCCATTGCGCAAGACCCAGGTGAAATTACTCACTGAGGAAAAGCATATTGATGTCATGCTTTTACAGGAGACGAGATGCAGTCCTTCGTGCGAAAGCCAATGGCGAAGGTTGATGAACGGCCAATGGTTTTTCAGTAGCTTGGCTTGCCCTAGAGCCGGGGTAGCTATATTCTTCTCATCTTCTTTTTTCCTCCAAACTGACATTGTTTTTGAAGACATAATTAAGGGGTATCTAATTTCTGTGTCTTTCACCTTCAATGGTTACAGGCACACACTTTTTAATGTCTACTCACCCAGTGACAGCACTGACAGGGTCACCTTTTTCACACAGTTAGAAACATCACTCACTCATGTAGATTTTAATAATCTTGTTTGCTTGAGTGGGGATTTTAATTGTACTCTAGACTCTGCCATGGACCGGAACGGTAAAGAACCTCATCCAGCTAGTACCATCCCACTGGCAAGGGTTTTATCTAAATTCTCTTTCGTTGATGCGTGGAGACTTCACAACCCCCTCATACGCCAGTAAACATGGTGTCGCTGTCTTGACGGTCGGCTTTCCTTCGCTCGGCTAGATCGTGTTTACATAAATAGTAACTTTCTTAACATGATGGGCAATGTGCAAATTTTACCAATCGGTTTCTCCGATCATCACATGGTCACCTTTTCTCTTCTCTCTCCGATACGGAACTATGGAGCTGCACATTGGATTTTTAATGTGGACCTTTTAGAGGATCAAGCTTTCCTTAAAGCCTTCCGGGCTTTCTGGGGTACACTGCTTTTGCGGAAACCTTCTTTTTCTTCCCTCAATCAATGGTGGGATAATGCTAAGGCACAAATTAAAACCTTTTGTCAGCAGTATAGATTATTTTGTACAAAAGATGAGTCTCTCTTTAAAAGTGTTATTGAAAAAGAAATTTTAGCTTTGCAAAGCCATCTGTCACCTTCCAACACAATGGAAACGAATCTTTCATTGGCCAAAAAGAAAGCTATTCTCAACCGGCTATGTGTAAAACAAGCTAGAGGTGCCATGGTTCGTCTCCGTGTGGAGAATTTGCGTCATCTGGACGTGCCTTCTAGTTTCTTCTTTCGACTTGAACACACTTCAAAGGGTAGCGAGCAGCTCACCTTGTTACGGACTGTGCAGGGCAATATGATAAAGGATCACAAGGGCATTAGAACCCTGGTTAAAGATTACTTCTCTGATCTGTATTGTAGGAAAGACATTGATGACGAAATGGTGCATTCTTTAACCGCGTCCTTGCCCACCTTGTCAGCTACTGCACGTCAAGAGCTGGACAGAAAGATAACTATGGAGGAACTGTTTGTTGCACTACAAGCCTTGCCGAATGGAAAAGCCTCTGGCTTGGATGGACTCCCCGTAGAGTTCTACAAAGCTTTCTGGGACCTCTTTGGGACGGAACTGTTGGAAATATTTTCTGACAGTTTACGACTCAACCAACTGCCACTCAGCTGCCGTAGAGTGGTGCTTGCCCTAATACCCAAGAAGGGAGATCTGCATCGGGTGGAAAATTGGCGTCCGATATCCTTGCTATGCGTGGATTATAAAATCTTTTCCAAGGCTCTCACCAACCGGCTCAGAGTCGTGATTGGGGAGATCATACACCCAGATCAATCTTACTGTGTCCCTAAAAGGTCAATTCACGACAGTATCTTTATTGTACGTGACATGATTGATATCTGCTCTCTCGAACAAAGAAATGTTGGTCTGGTGTTCCTCGATCAAGAAAAGGCCTTCGATGCCATCGATCACTTTTATCTCTTCTCTGTTTTACGGGGGTTTGGTTTTGGTGAATTTTTTTTATCTCTCACGTACAGCTACTGTATAATAACATTTTTAGTTTAGCAAAAGCTAACAACATTTTATGTCAGCCTTTCCCGGCTAGTAGAGGCATTCGTCAAGGTTGCCCTCTTTCTGGCCTCCTGTACTCCCTCGCGATTGAGCCTTTGCTCGTTCTTTTGCGTGCACGTCTTCCCGGTTTCGTTCCTCAACCAACTGCGAACCCGTTCAAGGTGATTGCTTATGCAGACGATCTTTGTGCAATCGTTCACTCGGATGAGGACGTCTTGGCCTTGGTCCAATGCGTCCATGAATTCAGTTTGGCAAGTTCAGCAAAAGTGAATTGGAAAAAGAGCAGAGCTCTCTACCTTGGTCCGCAAAATGGCGCCACTCCTCCGACTCTGCCGGAGCAACTCGAATGGGCATGGGATGGCGTTCTTTACCTTGGTGTCTTTCTTGGTACCGAAAACTTCATTTTGAGAAACTGGGAATCTCTCATAATTAAAACTGAGAGGCGGCTGCTAAAATGGAAGGGTTTGCTCTCCAACTCTCCTATCGGGGCCGAACCCTCATTATAAATAACCTTGCAGCATCGATGCTTTGGCACGTTTTTATGGCACTGCAGCCCCCGGATTTTATTCTTAAAAAACTGCAATCTATTTTTATTGACTTCTTTTGGGGGGGGGGAAGCACTGGCTCAAACCTGGTGTGTTAAACCTACCTGTTGCTGAAGGAGGACAGGGTCTGATTGCCATTACCAGTAAAGTTATGGCTTTTCGCCTCCTGTCGCTTCGTCGACTGCTGTACACTGACGTCCCGTGGAAGGCATTGGCTCACTGCCTGCTTCGGCAGGCAGGGAGACTTGGCTACGATCAGGAGCTGTTCCTTATTGGCAGCAAGAAAGTCGATATGGCATCAGTCCCCCTGTTCTACAGGAGTGTGCTGGAGGCATGGCAGGCGGTTACCGTTCGCCGTGATAACAGTAATTATTCCCTTGAAATGTTCTTAAACGAGCCAATTTTTTTAAACCCCATTTTTGAAGGGGTCTGCAGTGATCGTACTTTTATGCAAAAGTTTATTGATGCTGGATGCACCAAGGTTAAAGATTTTAGAACCCCTCCTCCTTACAAGTGGAAACCAGCTGCTGACGTCGCTGTTGCCACTGGAGTTAGGTCCATTCGGGTCATTGGGAGGATATTCTCTGTGATTCTGCGCTTTTTCAAGCAAACCAAGCTAAAATGGGCTCCACAGGTGGAAGCTGGCCCTCTCTCATCCCAACACCCCTTTCCAGAGCTTTTGCTTCTTTTTCAAGGTTTCACCTCCTTTAAGTTGATGGAAAAATCCTCTGTTTATGGCATGTGTGTCAAAACCCTTGTTTCTGATAGACCTGCAGAACCACAAGCGCACTGGAGGAGAATGCTCCAGACTACTCATGCTACTTCGATCAACTGGCTTGTTATGTACAAGGTACCCATTGCCAAACGCTCCAGAGACTTGCAGTGGCGATTGGCACATCACATTTTACCCTCAAATGTTTTGATACACCGAATGTGTCCACATGTCCTTGAAAAGTGCCCTTTTTGTGATGCCCAGGAAACTCTTTTTCATGCCTTTGTTGGATGCCCAAGATTGACACCACTTTTTACTGTTTTATCGCATGTCATTCAAGGGTTGGGGTTGGTTTTTACACACTGTGTTTTTATATTTGGTTTTAGTATTAAACCCAGATGTAGGCATGAATGTTTTTTAGCCAACTTTTTAATTTCTGAGGCAAAACTTGCTATATATGTGTCCAGGAAAAGGAAAATCCGGAACAGTGTTGTTCCAGTGGATGACGCTGTAGTCTTTCTTAGGTCATTGGTGTCGTCTCGGCTGAACCTGGAATTGTCTTTTGATAACTGTGGGGACTTCCAGAAACGATGGTGTGTTCGGCGTTCCTTGTGCAGTTTAACTGACGGAGTCCTTGCATTAAACTTGTAATATAGCATTGCTCTCTTATTTGGTGTAATGTGAAATGCTTCGAAATGGTACCTTTTATGACTGTATATATCAACTTTATTTGCTGTCTGTATTGATTTGTAACCATGGTTTTCTTTTTCTCACTGTCTGTATTTGTAGAAATGCTCTCATGACCTGTAAATATTTCTGTTTTTTACCTGTCTGCATTGGTGGAAAAGGTTTTTCCTTCAAAAAAGGAATGAAAATCTCTCTGTCTCTCTCTCTCTCTATCTCTCTCTGTCTCTCTCTCTCGCTCTCTCTCCCTCTCTCTCCCTCTCTCTCCCTCTCTCTCTCTCTCTCTCTCTCTCTCGTGCGCTCCTGCTGGTCGTTGGTGAGTCATGCGTGGGTGTGGCAGCATGGTGGCTGTGCATGTTGAGCTGTGAGTTCTCTGTCGTGTTGGTTGGTTTTCTTATCCCCCATTTCGCTCCCTTGTGTCCTTGTTTATACTTGTAAAGTTTCCCCTGTGTGTCCTTTCATTGTTGAGACAAGAGAGAGGGAGAGAGCGCACACGGTAGGTGGTGTTCGGTTGCCTCTTTTCGAACCTCCGGGTTTGAGGCCTGGCCTCCATTTTGCCGTGTTTTTCCTAGTCCAGGCAGCGGTGTTTCGCTGCTCTAAACGGTTCTTGGACCTAGTCCATTAGTTTTTGGTTTTTACCTCCACTTGCCGGTGTTGCTAGTGGTTGGTATCTTTTTTTTTTGTTTCTCACCCTTTATTTATTTAATTTACGTTCGCTATGGCAAACGATTGTTTGAGGAATAGCATGTACGAGTCGCTCACTCGCAAGCATGGGCTGGTGTGCGACCCTCCGAGTGAGGTAAAGATGGAGCAAGTGCTTCTAGCAATTGGAAAAAGCGTCGGCTCACATAATATCCGTGCAGCCTCTCGAATGAACAAGAAAGTTGTTGTGTTTGTATCGGAGGTGCACATGGTGAACTCCGTTGTGGAGCAAGGCCTTCTCATAGAACCCGACATGTTTCTAGTGGTTTCCCCATTAGATACACCTGCGGTGAGGGTCAATGTGTCTAATGCCCCTCCCTTTGTTAAAGGTGAGGACTTGTGTGCTCAATTGAGCAAGTTCGGTACGATCGTATCAAAAGTGACAATGGTGCCGATACACTCGGCAAGGGGTGAATTTCGACACGTGATGACTTTTAAAAGGGTCGTTTACATGATATTGCCCGAAAATGTGCAAAAGCTCAATGTAGTTTTGCATGCAAAGATTAATGGCCATACTTATAGAATGTATGCCTCCACGGACGTCATGACGTGCTACGGGTGTGGAGCTTACGGACACGTAAAGAGTTCCTGTCCCGGTTTGGTGAGACCATTAGAAAATCGAGACCAGGTGATTGCAGATTCTCCTCCCTCCCCACCTAATGGGGCGGATGATATGGTAGACTCCTCCCCACGACCTAATGGTGATCGGGAAACAGTTGACTCCTCCCCCTCACCTACTGAGATACGTGGAATGGTAGACCCCTCCCCACAACCAATGGGTGAACAGGAAACAGACCACTCCTCCCTACCTGCTGGTGTGACAAACGTGGTTGATCCCTCTCCTACTGTACAGGACTGTACGGATGACAATATGGAAGGGTTCGCCACAGTGGTTCGTAAAAAAGGACATAAACGTTCATGTCCCGTCGTGAAGGATGCAAGCACAGTGCAAAGTAAGGTACTTGTTGTGTCAAACGTGTCGCCGAGCTTGCAAGATGGAGCTTGTGTAGAGAATACCTGTGTGGGATTGCAAACTGAACCGGCACCGGGTTTAAATCTAAGCAATTCGTTTGCACCACTTGCCGAACTGTTTGAGGGTTCTGAGTGTGATATAGACATCGAGAATCCTCGCGCATCTCAGGAGGACACAAGTGGGGATATTGATAACCCTGATGTCTTACATGACATTAATGTAATGGTCACAGAGGTGGGCGCAGGGATGGCCAGGTGTAATGATAAAACAGATAAGTTGGACAGCCCCTCAGAGGAAACCTGTAAGCCTACACGTTTCGAACAAAATAAAAGGGATGATAAGAAGGAAGCTGCATATGACGATGAGCAGCTAAACATGAATGAAAACGATATCCATGTTTCTGATCCTGGGGAGATTTGTGCCTCAGAAATAAGTTTGCATCAGGAAGAGAATGACAAAGATGATGCGTTTGATTTTGATGAACCCTACTCTACCTCGTCAGGTAGTGGGTTTTGTGCCCAAGAGGATGGGGATGGGGACACTGTAGTTACAGAAGATGAAGTTAAAAAATTCCTCGATGAATCCTTCAGGAAAAGGAATGTCAGAATTCAGGATTATTTCCCAAACCTACATGCTTTTCTAAAAACTACTAGAAACATGATTCGTGAACCCCAGCAAGTTGGGATATCAGAACCTCAATTTCAGCGGTTGAGAAAGTGTGCCACTAAGGCAGGAAAAGAACTCCAAGAGGAGGAAAATTGATAAAGAATAAATGAAGGTAACGTCTCTCAACATAAACGGAGGCCGCAGCTGTATGCGGCGTCTGGAGGTGTTACAACTATTTGAGAAAGAAAAGATTGATATTTTCATGTTACAAGAGACACACATTAACGAATCTTGTGAAGTCGAGTGGCGCAGAATGTTTAAAGGGTGCCATGTTTTCTCCAGTGCGGTTGAAGAAGCTAAAGCGGGGGTGGCAATAATCTTGCATCCTCGCCTTCAACCATCCGAGATTCACTATAGAGAGATTTGTAAGGGTTTCTTGATGGTGGTGGATTTTATTAGCAGCAATCAAAAGGTTAGCATTATTAATGTGTATTGCCCCAGTGACAGCGCTGAAAGGGCTCTATTTCTTCCAAAATTAGCGGATTGTTTAAGCACTGTTGATTTGACTTGTTTAATTTGTATGGGGGGAGACTATAATTGCACACTCAACCCTCGACTGGACAGGAACACTCCTGAGCCACATCCACCCAGTGCAAAGTCCTTGGCACAACTTGTGAAAAAATACAAACTTAGAGATGTATGGCGATTACAAAATCCAAACACCCGTCAATATACATGGGTGTGCTGTGCAAAAAACCAGTTAACCATGGGTCGACTGGACAGATTGTAAGTGAACCAAGGAATGGTGAATCTGGTTAAGAGAACATGTATAACTCCATCTGGCTTTTCTGATCACCATATGATTGCAATGGATTGTATGTTACCTGGTCATTGCTGTAAGAGTGCACACTGGAATTTCAATGTAAAATTGTTACAAGATGAACATTTTAAAAATGCCTTCAGACTGGTATGGGAAGGATTAGAAAAGAAAAAGTGTTCCTATGTCAATATGCGACAGTGGTGGGACTGTACCAAGTCACATATTCGGATTTTCTGCCAACAATATTGCTCGTATGCCACTAGTAATACGTCTGGGTTGATAAGTGCTCTAAAAGCAGATGTACTTAAATATGAACAAGAAGCTGGAACATCTTGGGGAAGTGACCAATATCAGCAGCTGATAGAAAAAAAGACCCTGCTGGCCGAACTGGTCAAAGAGCGTGCGGCGGCAGCAATGATTCACCTGCGGATGAGCATAATACACCTCGAGACTCCAAACAAAGATTTCTTCAAAATGCAGAAGGCTGCCAACACTTCTCGGCAGATTCAGAGTCTACGCTCTCCCGACGGTGTTCTGACTCGCCAAAGTGACATTAAACATTCACTGCAAGAGTTTTACTCAAACTTGTTTACTCCAAGAACGGTGGATAAAACGATGGCAAATGAGATAATTGAACTTCTCCCATCTCTTTCTGAAGAGCAGCAACTCCAACTGGAATGTGACATTTCTCTGGAGGAGCTCACAACAGCAGTGAAACAACTCGAAGATGGCAAGGCCCCCGGAATTGACGGACTTCCTGCTGAATTTTACAAAGTTTTTTGGAATGTTCTGGGTCCTGCTTTAATTGAGATTTTTCACGAGAGCCTAAATCAGGGGGAATTGCCCTTGAGCTGCAGAAGAGCTGTCTTATGTCTTCTTCCCAAGAAAGGGGATTTGCAGCAGATTACAAACTGGCGGCCTGTGTCATTGTTAAATACTGATTACAAGATTGTGTCAAAAATGCTTGCAATGCGTCTCAAAAAGGTCATCTCGTTCTTAGTTGGGAATGACCAAACGTATTGCATACCTGAACGATCCATGTATGACAGTATTTTCTTGGTTCGAGACTTGATTACTATCGGTCAAACTGCGTCGCATGCTTTTGGGTTATTACTCCTTGACCAGGAGAAAGCTTTTGACAGTGTGGATCACTCTTTTTTGTTTGCAGTTCTTACGAAAGCAGGATTTGGAGAAAAATTCATTTCTTGCATAAAACTTTTATACAACAATGTATCATGCCTGCTAAAAGTAAATAATAGTCTGTGTCGTCCTTTCCCCTTTCAGCGTGGCATCCGTCAGGGCTGTCCACTGTCAGGCATGTTGTACACACTGTCCATCGAACCCTTACTGGCTCTCCTTCGTACCACTTTATCTGGTTTGTCCTTGTCAAACAATTCCAAAATTGTTACATCAGCATATGCAGATGACCTGTGTGTTGTGGTTAAAAACCAGGAAGATGTTTTTGAGCTATCCCGGTGTTTTGCCAAATTTGAACTTGCTTCATCAGCAAGAGTAAATTGGAACAAAAGTGTAGCTCTTTCTCTGTACCCAGATACCCTATCGGGGTCACAGGCTTCACATATGGTTCCCCCAACTCTTCCAGGAGGAATGTTATGGAAAACGGCTGGGTTTAAATACTTAGGCATCCATTTGGGAACTGCAAGCTATATGAAGAAAAACTGGGATGGTTTCTTAGATAACATTAAGCAGAAACTATCAAAGTGGAAAGGGATGCTCCATATCTTGTCACTTAAGGCACGGGTAATGATAATAAACAACCTGGTGCTTCCAATCGTATGGCATAAGATCATAGCACTCCAGCCTCCTCAAGCTCTGATCACCAACATTCAGAGGGGTCTAGTTGACTTCTTCTGGGGAGGCCACCACTGGCTTAAGCCAGATGTGCTGTGTAGACCACGTAATTCAGGTGGTCAAAACCTGGTGCACATCTCTAGTCGAATAATGGCTTTTCGGCTAATGACAATAAAACGTCTGCTGTATAGCGAGGTTGTGCCCTGGCGTCCTCTCACGAATACGTTGCTCAGGCAAGTAGGTGGAATGGACTATGACCGGGAACTTTTCCTTATGGACTTGAAACAGGTCGACAGAGCTCGGCTCCCTGCATTTCATCGGTCTCTCCTGAACGCCTGGCAAGCTCTAGGAGTGCAGCGGTTGGAGATCTCTTATGATCCCAGGAGGTTTGTGCATGAGCCATTGTTCCAAAACTCACTATTCGCTGAAGTATCTACCAGCCGAGCTTTTATGGAACATTTTACGAACAATGGGATTAATAAAGTGCGAGATCTTATGGAGCTATCCTTAAAGCGATGGTTGTCTGCCAGCACTGTTTCTGGAAAAATTGGCTTGCGTTCAATTAGAATAGTGAGCAGGGTCATAAAGATTGTATCCCAGACTTTTTTAGATTTAAACATTGGGTGGAATGGGGTAAATGAAGAAGTAGACTTTCGTTTAACCTTCCCTGAACTCTCAGTCACTGCCCAGGAACAACATGGTGTGTTTTCCTCTCACAGCGAAGAATCCAGTGTGTTCCACATCATGGGAAAAAGGGCAATGTATAGAATTTGTCTGGAGGTGTGCTTACCGGGCTGTGCAGCACCCTTAAGGAACAAGTGGAAAGAGTCTTTACCTGCAGGAGCATTTCTCACTCCAAATTGGGATGAAATGTACAGGAGTCCTACTGTTGGACGTACAGAAGACCTAAATTGGAGACTGGTCCATCACGCCCTGGCCACACAGGTGTTAGTTCAGAAGTTTAACCCTGCTGTGTCTAATTTATGTCCTTTTTGTGGTAATGTTGAACATTTGTATCATGCGTTTATTGAGTGCAAGAGATTGTCATCTCTGTTTCTGTATCTGAGCCGAATCTTTTGTAAATTCAAAATTGTTTTTTTCTGTTACAATCTTTGTTTATGGACTTGCATGTAATACTAGGAAAAACTCTGTGATTTTTCTTTTGAATTTTTTGCTTGGAATTGCTAAGCTTGCAATTTATAAAACCAGAAAAGCCAGATTAGGTAGTGGAAAAAATGAAAATGCACTTTTTTGTTTCATCGGGATGGTGTCAGCACGTATAAAGCTCGAACATGCTTATCATGTAAACATGGGGAACCTTCTTGTGTTTGAAGAGTTATGGGGCATCATGGGGGGTGTTTTGTGCAAATGCATTGGAAATGAGGTTGTGATTTGTATGTGAAGTGGAGTTGGAATACTTTGGTTTTATACTTTTATAATAAAAGGACACAAAAGTCAAGTCTCTCCCTACCTCTCTCTCTCCCTCTCTCTCTCTCCCTTTCTCCCTCTCTCTCTCCCTCTCTCAATGTTTCGCTTAATTTAATTAAACGTTTAATTTGCTCTTGATGTGGTCATAGCTCTTGCATGAGCATTTCCTTTAAAAATTGTTTGTGGTTTTGTTTGTAAAATTTTTATACTTGCTGGTTTCCTTTAAATATCCTTTGCTCCTTTTGGTGAATTCATGATCCTTACAAAATGTTTCTTTAAACTGGTTGCTTTGCTTACAACCGCTTTGTGAAATGGCTTGTATTTCTTATAATAAAAGGGCACAAAAGTCTCACTCCCTCTCTCTCTCTCCCTCTCACTCTCTCTCCCTCTCACTCTCTCTCACTCTCACTCTCACTCTCTCTCCCTCTCACTCTCTCTCTCTCTCCCTCTTTCTATCTCACTGTGACATGCACTGTGGGCCCTGAGGGCAATGGGCCCTGGGTAAGTGCCGCTTCTGTCCAGGAGATAAAATGGTCTTGCCAGAAAGATATGAAAGGGTCTGATGGCATCTTAAAAATCACTTTGAACAAATGCAATTGCAGAAATGAATTCCATTGATTGTGATTTATTGACGTGGCTTTTATATAATATATCCTGACCATCCATGATCAGTAAAGCGAAATATTAACAGGTACGCATGGATACGAGGTATTAAATGACTTTAGTTAAGCATAATTAGTAAAGGTAAATATTAAGTATTGAAAGTAAATCTGTATTAGTAATGGTCCGAGTCAATTTTATACACACGGAAACATTAATAATACAATATTAAAAGGAAATCCTGTTGTCAAAGGTTGCACCTCTAGGTTTTTAATCGAAGTGATTAATAATACCCAGAAAATAATTAATGTCTACATAGCATTTATATAATTTCCTACTCTTCCAATGTTAGTTGAATAATACAAGGTAGATCAGTCAACATCACTGCAATACATAACAAGGTGCAAAAACGGATCCCCTTAACTACAGACCAATCAGCTTACTTCCAATCATTAGCAATGTCATGGAATCCATCATCGCAGTTGATGTGAAATCCTTCCTTTTCTCCAGAAACCTCATCTCAGATCATCAATTTAGATTCTGGACAGGTCACTCCACCTTGGACATACTGCTTCTACTCACCCAACAATGGTTGGAGGCCCTCAATGCCAGACATGAGATCAGGGCCTTCTCTCTGGAGACATATGTCATGTTTTTGATACAGTCTGTGACATCCTGACCTACTCTCCAAATTCTCTGCCTATGGCATCCAAGACCAACTCCACACATGGCTTACTTAATTCTACTCTCGTAGCCAAAATGTGGCACTTAATGGCATCCTTTCATCTCCTCTCGCTGTCAAGGCAGGGGTGCCCCAAGGCAGTCTGGGCCAGTCCTATTCCTGATCTTCATAAATGATCTCTCTGACTCTCTGGAAAATCCCCTTAATGTATTTGGTGATGACTCCACCCTGTGCTGTGACATCCCTCATCCTTCAGACAGGCACGCTGCGGCCTCTTCTGTCTCTTCACATCTTGACAAAATCACAAGATGGTCAAACATCTGGAATATGTCTTTCAACACCGGGGAAGTTTGGGGAGAGGGGCGGGAGGGGGGGGGGGGCAATGCCCCCACCTTAATTTTTTTTCAGTCGTTTACAAAGTGTGTGGATTTCTTCCTCCAGCCACGGCAGATACCACGGTATTTGCATCGAGTGATGTGATTGGCTGCGTCCTTTTTCAAATCAGATTAACAACTTTGAAATCTGTGATTTTTCACAAATGAAGTCACTTCGGAACGAAACTTTTCTGCAATGAGACGGATTAGAAACTGTTTGTGCTCAACCATGGAAAATGAAAGATTTTCTTCACTGACTCTTCTTCACATAGAAGGCGATTTAACTGTGAAGCTGATTCCAGAGGACATTGTGGACGTTTACGCTAAACGAAGGGAAAAACGATTGTACCTGCTTTAGTCATTCAGGTAAGAACAGTATTTATATTAAGACAATGTTTATGTATGTTTATCACCAGGGAGACGTGATTCATCAAGTACTCGATTTCCTTTTTTATTTAAGAATTTGTTGTTATGCTAATAGTAATATTGGTGGTAGCTGGTAAACATGTCAAACTAGAAAGCATCTGAAAATGCAAAGCCCGTTCGCATCCGTTTGTATTGAGACGCCGTCCTCTTCTATTTCTGCTTGCTCAAAATAATGAAAAGTTTTTTTTTTAAATACAAAATGAAAATTGATGATTTTATGCAGCATTGACCTTTCATCTTTAGATATATATATATAAAAAAAAAAATCAGTTTATAGCTTTCGATTGGTGAACCAATTCTGTGACTCAACTTGCAAATTCTTAAAATTTCAAGGCGATCTGATGAAAATTTACAATTTTATGTGATACTGACCTTTGACCTTTCGACCAAACTTATTAATTTGCCTTCTTCATATTCTCATAATAAAGCTTTGGTGAAAATTTGATGACAAAACTCAAATGGTAAAAAAGGTTACGGCCCGGACGCAGGCACGCATATATACACATACACACATATATACACATACACACACATAAACACACATACACACTCACAAACACACATATACACACATACACACTCACATACACACACACACACACACACACACACACACACACACACACACACACACACACACACACACACTCACATACATACACACATACACACACATACATACACACACATACATACATACATACATACATACACACACACACACATACATACACACACATACATACACACACACACACACACACACACACACACACACACACACACACACACACACACACACACACACACACACACACACACACACACACATATACAAACATATACACACACACACACACACACACACACACACAAACATACACACACACACACACACACACACACACACACACACACACACAAACACACACACACATACACACATATACAAACATATACACACACACACACACACACACACACACACAAACACACACACACATACACACATATACAAACATATACACACACACACACACACACACATGCAGTGCTTGGGACGGGCTAAAAAATTAGGCTAAAACAAAAGACAAGGGTAATTAAATAATGAACATAAACTGTATTTGTGGTTTCATGTACAATGTAACTACACGTACTAACAAACGGTAATTTCGGAAGTCAAACCCATTATTAATATTAAGCTCCTGCCTCCCCAAATCGAGAAGTCAAACTACGCATATGCCTGACAAATCTCACATTCTCATTATCTCTCTCTAAGCGGACCATCTGACAAACCGTCCCATCTACTTTCTCAACAATCCTCTTGAGTAAGTACAGTCATTCTAACTCCTGGGTCTCACTAACAGACATGATCTTTCTTGGGAAAACCACATTTTAAAGTTGGCCTCCAAAGCTAGTCGTTGACTCGGTGTCTTCATACAAAGTCCTTCCTTGGCACACCTGAACTCTCATACACTGACAAGATTATCATCAGCAGCTTGATGGAGTACTGCTCTCCCCTATGGAATGGCTCCCCTGCCTCATATCTTGCTCAGTTTGACGCAGTGGACACCAAGGCTTTCAAGATTATTTGAATCTCCAGCAATGAGTCTGCGGTTCTATCACTTCGCCATCAGAAGTAGGTTGGTGGTCTCTCTGTCTTCTACCCTATCCTTTCTTGGCTTGCACCCTCTGTTCTTTCCATGCTTTGCCCCCACACACACTCTCCAGGTTCAGGGCACACACAGCGGAGTCATCTTACTATAATTCACCAAATGTCCGTCCGTCTGTTCGAAGGTACCGCAAAAACGGCTCAACCGATCGCAACGATATTTTGGGTAGGTATTCCTGGGACCCCTGGGAGTAAAATAGGCCATATTGTTTTTCCAAGTTTTCCAAGTTTTCCAATTTTCCAGTTTTTCCAAACACTATGGAATAATATTTACCGATATGAACAGCGATGTGGCTTTTGTTGAAATTCTACAAATACTGTTTATTCTACGTACCAGGAGAGAGTAGATCGACTCCTGACGAACTCTTCCTATATAAACATGCGGCTCCGAAGTAACATGGCAGCGTGTGCAAAGCGACTGAGAAACAGGTGTAGCGGCCGCTTCCGTGTTACAGATTCGGCGCGCACTCTTCACACATAAACGTGCGACTGAGAAGGACGTGTAGCGGCCGCTTCTGTTTTGCAGAATTCAATCTTTTTTCAAAATGGCCGCCATGTACTGTTTAGATTTTGATGATTTGCGTGTGATATGATTCAACGGATGTTTATATGAATCGTTTAAAATAAAAAAGCCTTCAATTTCTAATATTTTGCCTTTTCATTTGGGCCTCCCAATTTACGCTCCGCCCATAGGGCGGGTACCGTTGCAAGCATTCAAAACGCATTAATTTCTTTATATAATATATTTCATCCAAAACGAGTTTTTTATTTATTTAATATTTTAAGTACTCTTGATATATGTGATTGTAATATTTTAATGTTACATTTACAAATAGTACGTAATATTTTACTTCATGATCACTCGTTTTGGGGCTTTTGCTAAGCGACACACCTACTCTCTTCTTCTTCGGCCTCATTTGTCTTTCGCCTTTTCGGAGCGTATCGAAAGTTGCTTTAACCGCCAAGTCACACACACGACCTCCTCCATTGACTTGAGGACGAGATCGATGGACGTCGAGTCGGTGGCGAACAGGTCGATGTCCTCGAAAGAGCCAGGAGTTGGAGAATGGAATTGCTTCGTCTTAGAGGAACTTGGTGACGAGGTGCAAGAAGAAGGCAACGATCAGAGAAGGCGATGGTGTTCTGCTTGTAACATTTAATTTCTTAATCACTTTTCATCTATCTATAATTCCATTAATCTCTGTGTGTATGTGTGTGTGTATGTGTGTATGTGTGTATACGACCGCTGTTTCTCGACAACTACCGGTCCGATATACTTGAAACTTGCCAGGTATATTGCTGGGGACCCGAGGATGTGCCTTTTCAAGGTTTGAAATTAATCGGACAAGTACTTACCGAGCTATGGCGATTTAGCCGTTCGCCGTTCGCTTTGGCGTTGCGAATGGACCAAACCATTTCATGTAAATAGAGGGGGGGGGGGGGGGTTCTGTGGTCGTTGCGAATGGACCAAACCATTTCATGTAAATAGAGGGGGGGGGGGGATTGTCACTGTACTCGCAAGCCGTTCGCCGTTCGCTTTGGCGTTGCGAATGGACCAAACCATTTCATGTAAATAGAGGGGGGGGGATATAATTTTAGATATATATATAGTACGGGCATATATATAGTACGGGCATGCCCTAGTCTATCTATAATTCCGGTAATCTCTGTGTGTTTGTATGTCTGTATGTATGTCTGTGACCGCTGTTTCTCGACAACCACGGGTCCGATATACTTTAAACTTGCCAGGTATATTGCTGGGGACCCGAGGATGTGCCTTTTCAAGGTTTCATATTAATCGGACAAGTAGTTACCGAGCTATGTCCAAAAAACGATTCAACCAATCAGAGAGCAGCGAGCTATCACGTGTGCCGAACCTGGCGAACAGACTCTGCCTCGGACGGCACATTTGAGAGCGTATTCATTTATTTCACGTTGGAAAACTATGTTGCCGCTATGTTGGCGTTAAACTATGTTTTAAAACTAATTAAAACTAATTTGCGATTCTTTCGCTTTCCTGCGCGTTTGTGCACGCTATGGCGATTTCTTTACCAAACTCCGCAAGCCGTTCGCTTTGGACCAAACCATTTCATGTAAATAGAGGGGGGGGGGGGGGGAACGGGGGATTGTCACCGTACTCGCAAGCCGTTCGCTTTGGACCAAACCATTTCATGTAAATAGAGGGGGGGGGGGGGGGGTTCTGTGGTCGTTTCTGGCTTTGCGAATGGACCAAACCATTTCATGTAAATAGAGGGGGGGGGGGATATAATTTTAGATATATATATAGTACGGGCATGCCCTAGTATATGAAATGCAGTTAACTTGTTAATTGGTAGAAATGCTATTGGATACCAATTGGAGAGAAATGTAATGCATATAAATTTGATTGAGATGGACAAAACTCTTAAAAAGTGTCTGTGTAGCCAAGGATGTTTCTAGTTAAGGCTTATACTGGGTTGTTGTTCTTTGTCATTGCATTCCCAGCAGTAGTTAGGGCAGGAATATGTGATTTTGCCATGGTGCTGGCGATAACTCGCCTACTCTTCACGAAAGACATCATGGGATCTTGCACACCCATTGATGAATCGCACTGCCTGTGAAACACCAGGATGACGGTTTATATCTGGGTCGGGATTTCAAACCCAGGTGAGACAGCTTAGAGGCGAGTGTGTGTACCTCTAGTCTAGTCCATATCAGCGTCCAGCCTCTTCCCCCTGTGGGTCATGACACGTGATCATTACTGATTGGAGTAAAAATCACCACAATAATGCCATTAACATTACCATCATGCCTTACCATTGGGTGGTTAACCCTGTGATCGGATTGGCTGCTGTGCATGAGATTTTGAAAACACTGCTTTGTGATTGGTCATCCAGCATAGCCCACCCCCTCATTAGCATTTAAATGGGAGGGAAATCAAGGTTTTTTATTTATTTTACCCCTGAGGAAAGTGACCAGATGCACGTACCACGTGTTGTTGATTGAAACGTCGAGGGAAAAAAAATTGTATTTAAGAGGTTGGAGAACTCATTATGAATCATTCTTGCACTCCCAACCGCAAATCTTTACTATATATATATATAGTAAAACTTCCTCCAACGTGGGGGATACGTTCTGGGATAACCTCGTGTTGGAGGAATTCGCGTTGGAGGAATCATTAAGCGTATGGGGAAATTGGGGATATGTTCCAGGCTCCCAAAAAACTGACCCTAAAACAGCCTTTCTTGCTTTTTCTTTTTTACATGTTTCTTTGTATGGAATGGTGCAGCATTATTGAAATTAAATATACATTAAAATAAGTATCATAATAGTACTGTATTATTGCAAAATAATTCATCTTATTGTGAGGTGGTTGTTGGAGGTATTGGCCTGCATTTGAAGTCCCCAGCAGCATTGCTACAAAAGAGAAGGGTGAATCTGTCTTTTGCAGCTTTAACTCCTGAGGCAGTTCGTTCTTTTTTGGAAATCCAGGTCCTATTGGGCATTTTCTTCCAGAATAGACCTGTCTCATCTGCATTGAAGACGTGTTCTGGCAGATAACCTTTCTCCTCGATCAGCTTCTGAACCTTTTTCGGGTATTCGGTAGCTGCTTCTACATCAGCAGAAGCAGCCTCTCTAGTCAGCTTGACATTATGGAGGTTATATGTAATTTTAAATTTGTCAAACCAGCCCCTGCTGGCTTGAAATGATGATGATGGTGCTGGAGAAGACTCAGTTTCTTCTGTTTCTTCATCAGGTTGGGCTTCCTTCTTCAGGTAATTGCAGATGCTGATGGCCTTTCTTTTTATATTAATGGGCCGTTTTCTGGTTCTGATCTTCGATCCAGACACTCAATATTTTCTCCATTTTTTTCAACAAGGGTGTCTCTCCTGCTAACGTATGATGTTGCGATGGAGGCTCCTGCACGAACGCTGGACCGGATTTTATCTTCGGTTTTCCGAACCGTCCTAATGGTTGATTCATTCACGCCATATTGCCTGGCCAAAGATGAAGCAGAAACTGATGTTATTCAGGATATCAAGTTTGACCTCCATGGTCATCGTTTTCCTCCTCTTGCCTGGTTGGTTCAAATTGGGTCTTTTGGGAGCTATAATGATCGACGTAACTTCTTGATGACGGCAAGTTCGGAGATGGCGACAGGTGGCAGCTCGTGCCGCACGTGTATATAAATTAAATAGTAATTGAGCAAGGTATTAAGGAATAAGGAAAAATAATAAAATCTTTGGGGAAACCCCAGCCATTTTTGTCGCAATTAATCCAGAATGTAAAATCGAACTGGAGCGATGACGGCAGGTGGCGACTCGTATAATCGTATGTATAAATTAAATATTAATTAACCCTTGTCCACACAAGGGGGTCTTTTTAGCCTTGTATTTAGCCTCAGAACACCTGCCTTGTTTGTACAAGGGTTACGTAAAGTACAGTACAGTAACAAGGAATAAGAATAATATAAATCTTTGGGAAAACACCAGCCACGATCGTGTAAATGCGAAACACACCCTCGCGTTGGGGAGGTTTTGACGCATTTAATTCAGCGCGTAAATTCGAAGCCGCGTTGGAGGAAGTTTTACTGTATATACTAGCGTGACTCGGCGAGCTCCGCGCGCCTCACCACGCGTCGTTTCAGAGGGATAGGCATCTTTGAACATTTCGGTGTCATGGTGCTTTTGTGTCTTCATGGTGTTTTTGGTCTTCAGGGCCATTTGGGTCTTCAGGGTCTTTTGAATCCTCTGGGCCTTTAAGGGTATTTTGGGTCTTTGGGGTGTTTTGGGTTTTCGGGGTATTTTGGGTCTTCGGTGTCTTCAGGAACTTTTGTGTTTTCAGGGTCTTTTGTTTCCTCTGGGTCTTTAGGGGTATGTTTGGGTCTTTTGGGTCTTCAGGGTAGTTTGGGTCTTCTCGGTCTTCGGCGCCATTTGGGTCTTCAGGGTATTTTGTGTCCTCTGGGCCTTGAAGGGTATTTTGGGTATTTGGGGTGTTTTGGGTCTTTGGAGTATTTTGGGTCTTCTAGGTCTTCAGCGCCATTTGGGTCTTCAGGGTCTTTTGTGTCCTCTGGGCCTGTAAGGGTATTTGGGGTATTTGGGGTGTTTTGGGTTTTTGGGGTGTTTTGGGTCTTTTGGGTCTTCGGTGTGTTTTGGGTCTTCGGTGTTTTGGGGTCTTTGGGGAATTAATGGGTCGTCAAAGGTCTGAGGGGTCTCAGCAGTCTTAATGTAATTAAGAGTGTGTTCATTTTATTTGAAGAAGAAGAATAAGACGCTTTCGTCGCATATAAACATAACGACATAACCATATACACTTGCTCTATTATAATAAGAGACTAGCAGAAGTACCCGGCGTTGCCGGGCGGTGAAGGGGAGGGGAACGGGGGGAGGTGGATGGGGAGTGGGAGGTGGAGGGGAGGGAAGGGAAGGGGAGGGGTGCGGAGGGGGAAGGGGAAGTGAGGAGGTAAGGGGTGGGGAGGAGGGGAAGGGGAGGGGAAGGGGAGGGGAAGGGGAGGGGAGGGGGGAAGGGGAGGGGAGGGGGGAAGGGGAGGGGAGGGGGGAGGGGGGAAGGGGAGGGGAGGGGGGAGGGGGGAAGGGGAGCAGTCAGAAGTGGAGGCTCTTTTATGGAGAATTCATATCTTAAAGGGGAGGGCTAGGGGGGGGGGGGGAGGGGAGGGGGAGGGGGAAGGGGATCAGTCAGTCAGACTTACTTTTACTTTTACTTTACTTTTACTCTAAAAGAAAGCTCTTTTACAGAGAATTTATGTCTTAAAGGGGAGGGGAGGGGGGGAAGGGGAAGGTAGAGGGAGGGGCGTGGGGGGAAGGGGAGGGGGGAAGGGTGGGGAGAGGGGGGAGGCAGGAGAGGAAGGGGAGTGGCTCACGTTTCTGAGTTAAGTGTGATGCCGATCAGGAAGAAGAAGAAGAAGCCATACGACCAAATTCGTACACTTCTGGAATTGTTTGATTTATTTGTATTCAAATGTCTGGTAATTGTTTTGTATTTATTTATGTGAATGTGTACTTGGATATAACTGTCATTCATTTAAAAAGGCTTCGGCACAATCGAGCGCTTTTTTTTTCTTTCTTTTTTAACTCCAAAAAAACGAACTTTTTTTTTTTCATTTGTTTTTTGTCTAAAACACTTCCAGGCACTCACTGATGAACCTGTGAAAGTTTGATGAAGATCCGTTCAGCCATCTCTGAATAAAACGCGGACATACACACAGGCAAATCGTGTTTATAATTATATATACAGTGCATTCAGAAAGTATTCAGACCCCTTCACTTTTTTCACATTTTGTTATGTTGCAGCCTTGTGCTGAAATCGTTTAAATTCATTTTTTCCTCATCAATCTACACTCAATACCCCATAATGACAAAGAGAAAACAGGATTTTAGAAAGTTTTGCAAATTTATTAAAAAGAAAAAGCTGAAATATCACGTTGACATAAGTATTCATACCCTTTGCTATGACACTTGAAATTTAGGCTGATTAAAAAAAAAAATCCTGTTTATCATCGCCGCCCGCCCCATAAAAGTCGTCCGCCCCTAAAAAAATATTATTTTTTTTTGCTCGCGGTCAATAAAATCCGTTCCCGCTCATGGAACGTCATGAATAAATGGCAACCAACATTCACTTGGTGTTGAACTCGACTCAACATCTATGAGTGCTATAATAGCAGTAGCTGCTGAATGATAGGTGTATAGACGCGAATGTGGAACTCTAGTCAGTAGCTGCTGATAGATAGATACATCTATGAGTGCTATAATATCAGTAGCTGCTGATAGATAGATACATCTATGAGTGCTATAATAGCAGTAGCTGCTGATAGATAGATACATCTATGAGTGCTATAATAGCAGTAGCTGCTGATAGATAGATACATCTATGAGTGCTATAATATCAGTAGCTGCTGATAGATAGATACATCTATGAGTGCTATAATATCAGTAGCTGCTGATAGATAGATACATCTATGAGTGCTATAATATCAGTAGCTGCTGATAGATAGATACATCTATGAGTGCTATAATATCAGTAGCTGCTGATAGATAGATACATCTATGAGTGCTATAATATCAGTAGCTGCTGATAGATAGATACATCTATGAGTGCTATAATATCAGTAGCTGCTGATAGATAGATACATCTATGAGTGCTATAATATCAGTAGCTGCTGATATAAAGATACATCGATGAGTGCTATAATAGCAGTAGCTGCCGATAGATAGATACATCTATGAGTGCTATAATAGCAGTAGCTGCTGATAGATAGATACATCGATGAGTGCTATAATAGCAGTAGCTGCTGATAGATAGATACATCGATGAGTGCTATAATAGCAGTAGCTGCCGATAGATAGATACATCTATGAGTGCTATAATAGCAGTAGCTGCTGATAGATAGATACATCGATGAGTGCTATAATAGCAGTAGCTGCTGATAGATAGATACATCTATGAGTGCTATAATAGCAGTAGCTGCTGATAGATAGATACATCGATGAGTGCTATAATATCAGTAGCTGCTGATATAAAGATACATCTATGAGTGCTATAATATCAGTAGCTGCTGATAGATAGATACATCTATGAGTGCTATAATATCAGTAGCTGCTGATATAAAGATACATCTATGAGTGCTATAATATCAGAAGCTGCTGATAGATAGATACATCTATGAGTGCTATAATATCAGTAGCTGCTGATATAAAGATACATCTATGAGTGCTATAATATCAGTAGCTGCTGATATAAAGATACATCTATGAGTGCTATAATATCAGTAGCTGCTGATAGATAGATACATCTATGAGTGCTATAATATCAGTAGCTGCTGATATAAAGATACATCTATGAGTGCTATAATATCAGTAGCTGCTGATATAAAGATACATCTATGAGTGCTATAATATCAGTAGCTGCTGATAGATAGATACATCTATGAGTGCTATAATATCAGTAGCTGCTGATATAAAGATACATCTATGAGTGCTATAATATCAGTAGCTGCTGATAGATAGATACATCTATGAGTGCTATAATATCAGTAGCTGCTGATATAAAGATACATCTATGAGTGCTATAATATCAGTAGCTGCTGATATAAAGATACATCTATGAGTGCTATAATATCAGTAGCTGCTGATAGATAGATACATCTATGAGTGCTATAATATCAGTAGCTGCTGATATAAAGATACATCTATGAGTGCTATAATATCAGTAGCTGCTGATAGATAGATACATCTATGAGTGCTATAATATCAGTAGCTGCTGATATAAAGGTACATCTATGAGTGCTATAATATCAGTAGCTGCTGATAGATAGATACATCTATGAGTGCTATAATAGCAGTAGCTGCTGATATAAAGATACATCTATGAGTGCTATAATAGCAGTAGCTGCTGATATAAAGATACATCTATGAGTGTTATAATAGCAGTAGCTGCTGATAGATAGATACATCTATGAGTGCTATAATAGCAGTAGCTGCTGATAGATAGATACATCTATGAGTGCTATAATAGCAGTAGCTGCTGATAGATAGATGTATAAACGCGAATCAGACATCCTTTTGATGTGGTTTATGTCCTCTTCCATGTCTACCAAACTGCTCAATATGCATGTACTGTAAAGTGATATTTCTTGGTGTGGAACTTTTGTCAAACATCTATGAGTGCTATAATAGCAGTAGCTGCTGATAGATAGATACATCTATGAGTGTTATAATAGCAGTAGCTGCTGATAGATAGATACATCTATGAGTGCTCTAATAGCAGTAGCTGCCGATAGATAGATACATCTATGAGTGCTATAATAGCAGTAGCTGCTGATAGATAGATACATCTATGAGTGCTATAATAGCAGTAGCTGCTGATAGATAGATACATCTATGAGTGCTATAATAGCAGTAGCTGCTGATAGATAGATACATCTATGAGTGCTATAATAGTAGCTGCTGATAGATAGATACATCTATGAGTGCTATAATAGCAGTAGCTGCTGATAGATAGATACATCTATGAGTGCTATAATAGCAGTAGCTGCTGATAGATAGATTCATCTATGAGTGCTTTCATAGCAGTAGCTGCTGATAGATAGATACATATATGAGTGCTGTAATAGCAGTAGATGCTCATATATAGATACATCTATGAGTGCTGTAATAGCAGTAGCTGCTGATAGATAGATACATCTATGAGTGCTATAATAGTAGCTGCTGATAGATAGATACATCTATGAGTGCTATAATAGTAGCTGCTGATAGATAGATACATCTATGAGTGCTATAATAGCAGTAGCTGCTGATAGATAGATTCATCTATGAGTGCTTTCATAGCAGTAGCTGCTGATAGATAGATACATCTATGAGTGCTGTAATAGCAGTAGATGCTCATAGATAGATACATCTATGAGTGCTATAATAGCAGTAGCTGCTGATAGATAGATTCATTTATGAGTGCTTTCATAGCAGTAGCTGCTGATAGATAGATACATCTATGAGTGCTGTAATAGCAGTAGATGCTCAGAGATAGATACATCTATGAGTGCTGTAATAGCAGTAGCTGCTGATAGATAGATGTATAAACGCGAACCAGACATCCTTTTGATGTGGTTAATGTCCTCTTCCATGTCTGTCAAACTGCTCAATATGCATGTTCCGGTACCATGAAGTGATATTTCGTGGCGAGGAATTCTAGTCAAATATGTATGAATGCTGTAGCAGTAGCTGCTGATAGATACATGTATGGCAACCGGACATTATTCTTAAAAGCCGAAGTTTTGGTCGACCATTGTTATATGTATCAGCAAATATTAAAAGTAAACAGAACTCAATGTGACATAGGTTTCTTTATTTTTTCATTTGAATCGTATCAGTGCGTACATACGAAGGTTTACTAGTTTAGAAATCATAACATGATTCATCATGTATGTCCGATCAAGTATATTTAAGAAAAAAAATATATTGTGCGTTGAATAATATAATCCATTAAAATTTCACTCTGAAAAAAAACCCAAAAAAAACCCCCCCTCCCTCCCGACCCACTTGTTTGAAAAAAAGTGATGATAAACAGGAATTTTTTTTTAACCAGCCTTAGCTGAGGTGCCTCCCATTTCTCTTGATCATCTTTGAGATGTTTCGACACCTTGATTGGAGTCCACCTGTGGTAAATTCAATTGATTGGACATGATTTGGAAAGGCACACACCTGTCTATATAAGGTCTCACAGCTGACAATGGATATCAGAGCAAAAACCAAGCTATGAGGTCGAAGGAACTGCCTGCAGAGCTCAGAGACAGGATTGTGTCGAGGCACAGATCTGGGGAAGCCTTCTGCTGCATTGAAGGTTCCCAAGAGCACAGTGGCCTCCATAATTCTTAAATGGAAGAAGTTTGGAACAACCAGGACTCTTCCTAGAGCTGGCCGCCTGGCCCAACTGAGCAATCGGGGGAGAAGGGCCTTGGTGAGAGAGGTGACCAAGACCCGGATGGTCACTCTGGCTGAGCTCCAGAGATCCTGTGTGGAGATGGGAGACATTTCCAGAAGGACAACCATCACTGCAACACTCCACCAATCTGGGCTTTATGGCAGAGTTGCCAGACAGAAGCCTCTCCTCAGTGAAAGACACATGAAAGCCCGCTTGGAGTTTGCAAAAAAGCACCTAAAGGACTCTCAGACTGTGAGAAACAAGATTCTGTGTGAGAAACAAGATCCACACTTAACACATATATCTATATATGTGTATATATATGTGTGTGTATATATATATATACAGACTTGGCATTTCATATGGAATATTATTTTTTTCTTGACTTGGGTTTACTTTCTTAACTCAGTATATCAATCTGGTGAGTTTCTTTTACACTTTGGTGATTTATTTGTTAAAAGAACCATGTCACTGATTGTCTGTCGCAGCAAGAAGTCAACAACAGGATTATATCACAGGTGGCGTGGCAAAATGTATCGACAGGTGCATTTGATGATTGGCTTCACAGTCGGGTATACAAGGGTTGTTGCGTTCTGTATTAGTGGAAAACAACTGCTGCACATCTCCAAAATTTATTGCCGCTTCCTCTGGAGATGGTCCGTCAACTCGACAATGCTGTTTGTCATGGAGTGGTGGCTTTACGAAATTACGGCATGAAACAGCGTGCTATTGCTCGGCAGTATGGCATCACTCAAGGTCAGGTGTCAAAGATCCTGAAACGAAATGTTCAGAGGGGTGTCCCTACTCCAATACCGAGGCCAGGACGTCCCCGCAGAACCACAAGGAGGGATGATCGCCAGCTGCACCGGTTAGTCCGCAATGGCCGTACCAAGTCAGCTAATCGGCTTAGGGCTGAGTGGCAGCAACTGACAAATGTGCCTGTATCCAGAAGGCTAGTCAACCAACGACTGGTTCAAGCAGACTATCGTGCCAGGCATCCCCTGAGAAAGCCATGCCTGACCAGACAACACCGCCAGCGCCGATTGCAGTGGGCCAGAGAGCACCGACAATGGCACCCAGGACACTGGAATCACGTGATCTTCAGTGACAAGTCTAGATTTCTGGTCTATCGTCAAGATGGCCACGTCCGAGTGTGCAGACAAGTGCATGAAGCCGACAACATAGATTGTATAGTGCCAAGAGTCCAAGCTGGAGGTGGTGAGGTGGCCGTTTGGGCTGCTTTTCATGCAGGGGGCAAAACTGACCTGGTTGTTCTGAATGGAAACCTGAACCAGTTCAAGTGCAGGGCCATTCTGGAAGAAACATTGCTTCCATTTGCTCGTGCAGCCTTTCGAGGAAACTTTGTCTTCCAAGATGACAATGCACGGCCTCATCATGCTCACATGATCCAACACTTTCTTGCTGACCATGGTGTAGAGCATATGGAGTGGCCTGCCATGTCCCTGGATATGAATCCGATAGAGAACTTGTGGGCAGAATTAACGCGTCAAATCGACCACTTGGACCAGCAGCCGGCCACTGTGCATGAATTGCAGCAGGCTATTGTCACTGCAAGGCAAGCAATTCCTGTCCAAACCTTGGCAAATCTCGTGAACAGCATGCGTCAACGTGTACGTGCTCTCCTGAATGCTCGTGGGGGTTACACGAAGTATTGAACTGTAATTTTACTGTCCGTAATCCCAGTCGTAATTTTACTTTTGTTTAAAAAAAATTTGGCTTCTGTGCAAAATAAAGAGATACTTCTGGAAAACGTACAGAAGTTTAACAAAGTACTGTCCATGAATTGAGTTCGATATCAGTTTACATCACTTTCAAGGATCAATTTATTTGCTTCGAAATGTCAAATGTGGTTTTTGTTTCTTTCAAAGGTCACATTAACAAAATCTAGAATAATTTCAACATAATTCCAATGAACTTTTGGTTCTAAAACATCTTGAAAAGTAAGTTCACCCCCACAAAAAAAATATTCCATATTAAATGCCAAGTCTGTATATATATATATATATATATATATATATATATATATATATATATATATATATATATATATATATATATATATATATATATATTGTTACAGACGCGGTTTTGGATGTTAGTTTACCGAGCGGTTTGGTATGACCGCGTCTGCACAGTTTACCCGATTACACTCGAACGTTGGCCAAATCGCGCTATGCTAAATCAATTAAGGAAAGGACACAACGGCTGGGTTAAATGACACGACACCAGGGGTACAGTTCTCAAGACCTCCGGAGGAGGTTATAATATTGGTTTGCAGAACGTTTAGATTACAAGGACAAGAGGTACAGCATAGAAAGGTGGGCACTTAAATACGGTCTTATCTTAGGCCTGACAGACCACAGATAAACGGGACAAGACTGACTCACACAGGGATTGATGGCAGGGGAGGGCAGGCAGTCGATGGCTCAAGGTGCACCTTGGCTCAGGGGCAGGATCCACACGGTCCGGTCCAGATATGCGGGGAGGTATCGTCGCGCTGGAGGTGGCGTCTGTTTCTCCTCAAGCTGGGGGCGCATCTAACGTCACCTCCGGTAAGTGGCTGCGTATATCCAGCGGGGGGTGACACGCCCTCGGCTCAGTAGCTCCGCCCCAGATGGAATCGGTCCGCCGCTTCTTATTGGGTGCGGGGGGGTTACCGGGCTCCGCCCTTGATGAGGAGCTGACAGTCAGCCCCTGTGTGGTAACCCCGTCGGAGCACATGGGCAATGGCGGCTAACCAAGCCGGAGTGAGGACGCACACTCCCCGCGCCGCGCCGCGCCGCCCCCCTCTGTTGTTGTAGTTGTTGTTGTTGTTGTAGTTCCATGAGGAAGAGATGCGGGGAGGTATTGGGAGGTCCTAAACTCACTACTGGTGCCATACAATCACATTCTGGTGCAACGAAGAGTCAGAATTAATGGAAACGAGTCCTTAACTGACATAGACTAAGAATAACTAGCAAGATGTCCTATAGTTGTCTACGTGAGATGCGGTGAACCTGGGCACGACATTTAATGGGGGAAAAAGGGGAAGGTCGGGGCTACAGAGTGTTGTTTACAGACAATGGGACTAGGGAATGGGGGATTGGGGATAGTTGGGGAGTATTGGGGAAATAGGGGAATATTTACAAGCGGATATGGATGGAGGCCAAATCCCATATCCGCAACATTGCACCCTTCTCTACCTCGGGGCGTCCCGACCCGATAAATTTTTACCTACTTTAGTGTGGCACTCAGATGTAGTTCCCTCTACTATTAACTCTACCCTGAGTGCGACAGTTTTACAGATGTTCACAAATGAGTAAATATGTCCCCCTGCGACGTTGCACCCTTCTCCTCACAGAAACACACCCACAGGATAACCGAATCGCGGAAAGAATCCTCAAACTAAACATACAGCCGGTAGGGAGCATTATTTACACAAGACTACACTGATATTTACACTACGATCCAGGACCTGTTTTTGGAGGAACACATGCAGATGTTATGCATAGAGAGAGCACGCTTGCCAGCATCGATACACCAACCCACGAGTGCTCTGTGGCCTTACGGCCTTTAATAATGTGCAGAGCACCCCTTCCAAGCGCCAAAAGCACCACCCCATAATGTACAGTCAGCACCATCCGGTGCACCAATAAAGTGTTCAACAATCACCGGTGGTGTCGCAGCCGGCCGATGTTCTGCCGCTGGTCTTGCTTTCGTGTGGTGCACTTGGCCTTCTGGCTTCTTTCAAAAATAAAGAAAGGCACCAACCGCGTCCATTTCTTTATTGTGGCCGTCAGGGGGCCAACTAAAAGTGGTTCACCTGTATGGCATAGGTGCCACGTTGACCCATAGGTCCATCGACGGGTGGTGCTTGGCCGCAAAAGACTGCGGTCCATGGTGGGCGGCCACAAAAATTGCAGTCCATATGGTGTATCGATCCCGGCAGCAAGCAGCGAAAGTGCAGGCCCACAACTGCGGAGCCAGCACCTCTCTCTCCTCTCTCTCTGCCCCAAAGCCAGATCCTCGGAGGTGGGAGACAAAAGAAGAAGACAAGTGAGTAAGGTGGTAAGGGCGCAAAAGTGCACGCAATACAAGATGATGCACACTGGGGGCACATGGGAACCAGGTGAGACAGGTACGTTCCTACCGTACGCCCCCCCCCCCCAACCAGGTAACCTACATTGCCCCTCCCTTACCCCTTACTGTATCCACAAAACACAACACTACCCATAAACATCTACTTTACAAATCAACAAACGTCCCTACTGTCTTCCCCGTTCCTCCCATAAACCAAATTCGTCTTCTCTCCCTCCTAACCAATCAAATTTGCCATTTCCAACTCTCATCAAAATTTGCCATCTCCAATTCAACATCAAAATTTGCCATCACCAATTCATCATCAGTCCCTCCTAAGGAGGGAGAGATGGAATCACCCCAATGTCTCATCCACGTCGTGATACGTCTCACCAATCCAAACAGCAATTCTCATTTCCTGCACACAGAACAAAGAAAACACAGGTGTGGAGTCATCATCATCACCACAGGTAAGTGGCTGCGTATGGTGCGACAGGTTCATCAATCCTAACTATTTCCTAAATGACTAACAACTTTACATTACCCGGGGTCTTTCTCCTGCCAAACCATTGGCCCTCTTACACTAGGGGTTCTAAAAACCAATTCCCATTGACCAAACTGTGGTGCTTTTCAATTTGGGGCCTCACTCCCCCGATTCATCTCTCGGTGCCCTCGCACAATTTCTGGGCTGCGACGTGTAGCTCTCCTAGCCGGTCTACCCACCTGCACACCTCCACCACTGCAGTTGCCTCCGAGCTTACCTGCTCCTCACCCTAACCTATCTACCTGGGGAAGGCCCTCTGGCGCTCTCCCCACTCGGTGCCCTCTCTGGCACTGGGCTACCCGGGTCCGTCCTCCGGATCCTCGGGCCCCACTGACACTAACGGCTCCCAGAGCCCACCTGCAGCCTCACCTGGCCGACATCCTCACAGTGGTGGAGTGCCCAACCAACTACACACACTAACAGGCTACACACCCAGCCATTTCCACAACACTAATGCACCCATCCACAATACCATTCTGCAACCGCACCACAAATGCCAATATCCAACCACAATTTACCTATACCCTCTACCTAACACTTACACTACCCGCCCCGGGTATCCGTGATGGGGGTCCACTCTTCCCCCATTCACACCTTCGCACCATGCACACCACTCCGTACCACTTACTCCAACTCTCTCCACACCACTCATTCTCTGCTCCATATATTCCACACACCTGTACTTGCACACCTGTGCTCTCATACTTGGTGCCGCCTGCACCCTTCTCTCCCCAAGCGCATTCGCGCTGATCCACAACACTCACTACTCATCCACTGCTCCACACACCTGTCCAGTTCTCACACAGCATCATCTCATCTAACTACTCCCCTCTGAAACTTGCGCTTCCCAGTCGCCCCTTTAAACTATTGCGCTCCCTCGTCATTATAATCCACACTAATCTACCTGCGTCCCCACTACAGGTATCAGTCACTAACTAAACTTAACGTTACCTAATGTCATCTTCTAGGGCCCTATCAATATCCTAACCCACCCGGGCTAGTTTTCACTGCCATACATCCCATAAACTATTGCGCTGCCCCACATGGGAAGGGTGGCAGGGATGCCCCCCTTACCCACCGGGCCCATCGCTCACTACCAATTTTGCACATCAAATTTCAACAAATCAAAAATTTGCCACTCACTACCCATCATCTGCCAATCATTACTGCCACTCCTTTGCCAATCATCAAATTTTGTTTTTTCTCTAATTTTGGGGCCAAAACACTATCCTCATCACACAGTCTACTCACTAATGCCTCTCGGTGCGCCAATTCCTGTCCAAAGCCCGGCTTCGTACAGCCAAGCCATGAATGCGGGTTGTTCCGTGCCAGCGGCTGGATGCGTCCGGCATTCGGTGCAGGGACGGGGGCTTACCCGTGCCGAGATCCCTCGCACCATCTCGGCACGGAGCCATCCAATGTCCCGATCTCGACCTGCCGGCACGTCTCACCAAAAAGTGGTCGCCATGACGACCCTTCCTATCGGGCTGCCCGCTCCGCCTAGTGGAGCACGGACGCGGCCGTCCAAAGCGAGGCCCGGCACGCACCGAGGGCCCGATTCGGCTAAAAGTTGCTCTAACCTCTAACCCGGTTACCTTCGATGCCTCACCTGCATGCTTACACCCCGCAGCCCGTTCCTTGCTCACACATCCAGCCGTTTCCATGCTCCTCGTCGTACCTTCTCTAACACACCCAGGTACACTCATTCCATTCCCAGCCTTGGTCACACACCTGACCACCGAACACCTTGGCACACATTCGTCGCTCGCACACCTCACCAACACACCTCTTCGCGCCCCCTCCTCGGTCACCTCCTCTGTGACAATCACAGGTGTGCTCTCACTCGCACACCCAACCACGTGCCTCACTACCAATTCCAGCGTGCATTCCCACTCACGCTCTACCATTCCAGGTGTGCATCCTTCCATTCCAGGTGTACATCCTCGCTCACCTGTCACAACCAACTCACGCTCCTTGTCACTCTCACTACTCTCACCTCCACTCTTGACAGCGCACTCTTTCCTCATGCACCTGTCCGTTACACACCTTTCTTGCGCACATTCTTGCGCACACTCTCCCGTCACACCCTCTGTAACACTCACCACAGGCGTGCATTCTTCCTTGCCTTTGACAGCGCATTCTTTCCCCATGCACCTGTCTGTCGCACACCTTTCTCGTGCACACCCTTGCGCACACTCTCCCGTCACACCCTCTGTAACACTTACCACACCGCGCTTCCATGTGCTCCCTCGCACACGCGCTACGACCGACTCACTCTCGCCAGCACCCTCACTCCTTGGCACGCACTTTTTC
Source organism: Myxine glutinosa (assembly GCF_964187855.1). NCBI lineage: Eukaryota > Metazoa > Chordata > Myxini > Myxiniformes > Myxinidae > Myxine > Myxine glutinosa. Next base: position 41,568,483 of record NC_136271.1, read on the forward strand.
CTCACACACCCCAGAGTCGGACTTTCTCGCACACCTCTTTTTTCGCACACCAGACCTGTCGCACACTTTACCAACGGCCTCTCACGAACACCCGGGTCCATCTCGACCCCCAAGCTTCTTAAATCACCTGGCGCATCATACGCACGACCATATTGGTCACCACTTACACCGGGTCCTCTTCCTCTTCGCTTCTCCTCCATCACCTGCGAATCCCTCATCCGGTTAATGAGCACATCATCACGATCCAAACACAGACTTTGGACCAATTCTTTTATTTCCTCTTTTATCTCTTTCTTATCCTCTCTCCGTCGCTTCTTAATTTCGCTCACCCCTTCTTCCACTTCTTCTAATTTCTGTTTCACCTCCTTCATCTCCTCGTGCGCCCCTTTAAGTTCTTCCTCTAACTCCACTTTATTTTTTTCTATGTGCTCCCGCACCTCCCGCTCTTTAACCTCCATCACCTCTACCACTTTGTTCATTTTCCTCGTCAGGTCCTCATGTACCGTCTGACACTCTTTTTTAATTACCCCTACGTCCTTTTTCATCTCCTTCTGTGTCGATTTTAAACCCTCTATTACCGCTGTGTTCTTCTTTACCTGGTCCCCCAACTCCTTTTGTCCCACTGTCAGTTGTTCTACTCCCAGCGTCAACTCCTCTATACCCCCTTGCAATTTTACAGTCCCCTTTCTCACCTCCTTCTCCATGCGCTCCTTACAGTGCCTCACCTCCTCGCGCACTCCTCCGACCTCCTCACTCACCCCTCTTCTGATCTCCTCTCCCATCACTTGCATCTCCTGCCCAGATGCCACCCTCATCTGCTCCATTTCCTCCCTGTGAGCATCCAGTTTAGTTTCTACCCCCATTCTGACCCCCTCTATCTGCTGCCCCATTTGTTTAACTTCCCTTTCCGCTTGGTCCCTCATGTCCCTCAATTTGCCTTCCATCCTGTTTTCCAACCCCTCTAACCCATTTTTCACTCCCTCTATCTGATTCTCCTGGGCAGCCATTCTATTTTCCACCCCCATTAACCCATGTTTCACCACTTCTATCCCATTGTCTAACCCCTCTAATTTCTTGTCTAATCCCTCACCGGTACCCCTCGCTTCGTCCCTCATTACCCCCATTTGCTCACTCTGCAGTTTGAGGGACGCCTGCATTTGCGCCATAAATTGCTCCATGAGGGCCTGCATTTGGGCCATCCCTCCCACTTGTGCAGCGGGTGCGGCCGCCGTAGCTATGTGCGAGGCGCCATTTTGCGCGCCCGCAACCTCGTGCGCAAGGACGCCATTTTGCGACTCTGCTACCCTCACTGCTTCGCTCTCCTCATGTCCCTCAATCTGGTCCTGGATCGACCCTGCCTCACTCTCCTCTACCGGAACCCAGCCGTCTTGGTCTGCCATAGCGCGACTTTCAAAATTCGGGTTTTTATTTTTTTTGTAAAACACAATCGAATTTCGCCGTTATAATTTCGAGCGCGTGAAACGCGCTCCGGATCGAATCCCACTTCCCGACACCAAATGTTACAGACGCGGTTTTGGATGTTAGTTTACCGAGCGGTTTGGTATGACCGCGTCTGCACAGTTTACCCGATTACACTCGAACGTTGGCCAAATCGCGCTATGCTAAATCAATTAAGGAAAGGACACAACGGCTGGGTTAAATGACACGACACCAGGGGTACAGTTCTCAAGACCTCCGGAGGAGGTTATAATATTGGTTTGCAGAACGTTTAGATTACAAGGACAAGAGGTACAGCATAGAAAGGTGTGCACTTAAATACGGTCTTATCTTAGCCCCGACAGACCACAGATAAACGGGACAAGACTGACTCACACAGGGATTGATGGCAGGGGAGGGCAGGCAGTCGATGGCTCAAGGTGCACCTTGGCTCAGGGGCAGGATCCACACGGTCCGGTCCAGATATGCGGGGAGGTATCGTCGCGCTGGAGGTGGCGTCTGTTTCTCCTCAAGCTGGGGGCGCATCTAACGTCACCTCCGGTAAGTGGCTGCGTATATCCAGCGGGGAGTGACACGCCCTCGGCTCGGTAGCTCCGCCCCAGATGGAATCGGTCCGCCGCTTCTTATTGGGTGCGGGGGGGTTACCGGGCTCCGCCCTTGACAAGGAGCTGACAGTCAGGCCCTGTGTGGTAACCCCGTCGGAGCACATGGGCAATGGCGGCTAACCAAGCCGGAGTGAGGACGCACACTCCCCGCGCCGCGCCGCGCCGCCCCCCTCTGTTGTTGTAGTTGTTGTTGTTGTTGTAGTTCCATGAGGAAGAGATGCGGGGAGGTATTGGGAGGTCCTAAACTCACTACTGGTGCCATACAATCACATTCTGGTGCAACGAAGAGTCAGAATTAATGGAAACGAGTCCTTAACTGACATAGACTAAGAATAACTAGCAAGATGTCCTATAGTTGTCTACGTGAGATGCGGTGAACCTGGGCACGACATTTAATGGGGGAAAAAGGGGAAGGTCGGGGCTACAGAGTGTTGTTTACAGACAATGGGACTAGGGAATGGGGGATTGGGGATAGTTGGGGAGTATTGGGGAAATAGGGGAATATTTACAAGCGGATATGGATGGAGGCCAAATCCCATATCCGCAACAATATATATATATATATATATATATATATATATATATATATATATATATATATATATATATATATATATATATATATATATATATATATATATATATATATATATATCTATCTATCTATAATTCCAGTAATCTCTGTGTGTGTGTGTGTCTGTGTGTGTGTATGCGACCGCTGTTTCTCGACAACTACCGGTCCGATATACTTGAAACTTGCCAGGTATATTGCTGGGGACCCGAGGATGTGCCTTTTCAAGGTTTCATATTAATCGGACAAGTAGTTACCGAGCTATGGCGATTTCTTTACCAAACTCCGCAAGCCGTTCGCTTTGGACCAAACCATTTCATGTAAATAGAGGGGGGGGATTGTCACCGTACTCGCAAGCCGTTCGCTTTGGACCAAACCATTTCATGTAAATAGAGGGGGGGGATTGTCACCGTACTCGCAAGCCGTTCGCTTTGGCTTTGCGAATGGACCAAACCATTTCATGTAAATAGAGGGGGGGGGGGGATATAATTTTAGATATATATATAGTACGGGCATGCCCTAGTATATATAAATATTGTTATGGGTTCGTGACTTCTGTTATTGTGGTTTTCACCCACTTGACGTAGTGCTGATATTTTGTACTATTATTATCTTCAAATGGCTTATTATTCACGAACGGTTATCAAAAGTTAAAAAGGTTAACTTAAAATGATACAGGAAACCGAAGGAGAAGAGAATGAGAGGAGGAAGAAGCGCAAAACGTCGGGTAAGATGGTGACGTCAGCGCTCCGTAACGAGCCAGGTCTACCGACAGCCGTGAGGGGATTTTGAGTTCCTGGAAGGGACATCCGGCGATACGAATATTCGCTGGAGTGGAGAAATCTGCGTAGACAGATTTGGGGCGGTGAGATTCCGACGAATCCTTGCCTCGACGCGTCGGCTCAAGCCAGAGCCGTCAGCCATCTTGAACCCCGTGCTTCGGACCTGTGAAGGTTTGCTTCGTGTCGTCTTCTCCCCAACATCCTACCATCTGTCGGTGATAAGTGGGTGAGACCGCTTCGTCTCCAATTACGTTGCGGTTTGCAGAGGGAGTGGTGGAGGTGCGTCTCTGGAGGGCGCCGTTGTACAGTTTGGTGGGAAGAGCACCCTTGCCCACTGTACACGCTTCGTATATCGGCGGGAGAGCGAGATTCGGGCTTCGAACGGATTCGTTTCATCGACCGCTGGAGCGAATCCCATTCGCCTTGGGAAAAGTCATAGAGACATTGAGGAGTGTCCGTTCATTGGCTGGCAGAGCCGTGAGTCACTTGATTTTATTTATATAAGATATATATGGAGTGCACTCTGAATGGCCATTTACTGTACCGTATTACCTGTGTGTGATTTATAATACAAGTTTGTGCATTTATAATCATTGGTGTGGTTTCACTATTGATTTTTCAACACAGGGTAATATATTTTTCTGCCGGGGTTCCTCTCGGGGTTCGGAGGTTTACCGAGTCTAGGGGATCGGTGAGGACCCCGTAACAGAAATTGGGGGCTCATCCAATTGACTCCAATTGACAATTCGGTCTTCGTCCGGGATCTAAAATCCTTAAATTTAGTCCGGGATAGAATTCCTTAGCATTCCCAAATTTTCCAATTTTTGAAATTTTTCAACATTCCCAAATTTTTCAAAAAAACAAAATATATATTTTTGTTTTTTTGGGGGAAATTTATTGTGTGAAGGTTAACAGGTGTTAACGGATAGTCACCATGGAGTTTGACGCAGAGAAGTTTACAGCGACCCCGAGTGAGGCACACTTCCGAGCGTTACTAAAATCGGAACTCTTGATATTGGGCAAACATTTTAGCTTGGAGGTCCGAGCTAAAATGAAGAAAACAGAGATGCAGATAGTGGTGATAGAATCTATGGTGGAACTAGGAACATGGAGAGAGGGAGCCTTGGATTTGTTACCAGAAGAACAAGAAAGTGTGGAGCTCCAAAAAACGGAGATGCAATTGAAACTCCAGGAAAGGCTAGAAGAGAAAAAAGCAGAGGAAAGGAGAGTGGAAAGAGAACTCCAGGAAAGGTTAAAAGTACAGGAAAGAGAACTCCAGGAAAGGTTAGAAGACAAAAAATCAGAGGAAGGAGAGCTGCAAGAGAACTCGAAGCAGAGGAGAGAAGAGCCGAAAGGGAGTTAAAGGACCGTGAATTGGCGCGTCAGCAGGAAATTAAAGTCAAGGAGCTGGAGGTAATGAGAGAATGGGGAGAGGTACCACCCAGGCCGACTGGTTCGACAACTAGTCAAAACACCTGGGATGTTGGCAGACATGTGAAGCTGGTTCCACCCTTCAATGAAAAGGAGGTAGCCAAGTTTTTTTTACACTTTGAGAAAGTGGCTCAAATGCTAAAATGGCCGGAGGAGTCCTGGACCATATTAGTACAAAGTGTTCTGGTGGGTAAAGCTCAAGATATTTATTCGGCTTTACCAATTGAGCAATTAACAGATTATGAGATAGTGAAGAAAACCATTCTCAAAGCCTATGAATTTGTCCCTGAAGCTTACCGGAAAAAATTCCGGAACGCCAGGAAGAGGGAGAATGAGACCCATGTGGAGCTTGCCAGAATGAAAGAAACCATGTTTGATCGGTGGTGTGATTCAAAAGGAGTCGGGAAAGACTTCGAACTATTGCGACAATTGATCCTCGTGGAAGAATTCCAACAGTGTGTCCACGACGACATTAAGGTACATCTGGAGGAAAGGAAAGTACCAAAGTTGTATGAGGCAGCAACCATGGCGGATGACTATGCCTTAACACACAGGATGAGGTTCCATAAACCTAACTTCCCACCTAGAGTTCGCACGGAGAGTTGTGATACATCTGGTGCGGAGAACGAAGATTCAGGGTGGTGGCCTCGAGATTAAAATGAGGACCACCCTGATACTACGACTTCTAGAAATCAGAAGACTGCGGTTCCAAGACAGACCTATCGTCCGGGGGGCTCGAGGCAGACCGCCGCCCCCATGCCTTGGCAGACCACGAGGTTCTCCTTCGGGCCTACTTGCGCTTTTTGCCATAAACCTGGACACTTGATGTCCCACTGTCATGCTCTGGGAAAGGAAAATCAGGAGCGGAGTTCGACTAGAACAACTCCGAATGCAATGGCCAGTGTGAGAAATCGCCCTCAAAAGGGTTACCAACCATTTATTTCAAAGGGGTTTGTGTCACTGGATGGAGACCCGACTACCCAGAAACCTGTTAGGGTATTGAGGGACACCGGAGCACATCAATCTTTAATGCTTCAAGGCATCTTGCCATTGTCAGAGGAGACAGCAACTGGTGATAGTGTTCGTTTACAGGGGATTGGTGGCTGTGTTAGAGCTCCACTCCATGCCATCCATTTGGAGTCCAATGTGGTGTCAGGACCGGTCACCGTAGGTTTACAAGCCACTCTTCCTGTAGAGGGAGTATCTGTGGTTATTGGGAATGATTTGGCCGGTGGTCAAGTTTATGGTACCCCGAGGGTTGGTAAAGAGCCCAGCAGGGAAAATAACACCACACCAGTTAGGGATGGCGACAAAAGTACCAAGTTATTTGTAGGGGGACTGAACTTCAAAACAAAGGAAGAAGTTCTGACCTCTGTCTTCAACAAATATGGACCGCTTGTGGAAGTGCGGTTGGTGAAAGACAGGGAAACGCAACAGTCCAGAGGGTTCGGCTTTGTCACGTTTGCAAGCACAAAGGACGCCAAAGAGGCAGAGAAGAATTGGAATGGCAAGGATTTGGAGGGTCGGACCATAACAGTAGGGAAGGCATTTCATAGGCATCGAGAGGTCTACAGAAGAGGACAACTTGGCGGTAGTTTTGGTGGTGGCTGCAGCCAATATTACTATGGAGGCTCCCAGAGTTACAGCATCTCCCGAAAGAATGATTATCAGGGTAGTGGCCGAGAAGGAGACCGCTATTCCCGTGACTACTGTGACAAGTGGTCCCACCGTAATTATTAGGAGTCCAGAGAAGTTTAAGCACTGAATGCGGCGGAGCCGCCGAGCCCAGATTCCTACACGGACGAACCGTGAACGCCACTTTCCTAAAGGCGTCCAGGTAGTGAACTTTCCTGCACGGACTAACCGTGAACTCCACGTTCCTGAAGGCGTCCATGTAGTGAACTTTCCTCCCCGGACTAACCGTGAACTCCACATTCCTAAAGGCGTCCATCTTGTGAATACTCAGCTTGGCCTCCCGGAAAAAGTGCTATCGAGTTGCTTAACTTTGGATTTTTGATCAACCTTAACCTTCATTCAAAAAATTAAAAACAAAATCCGAGGTTGATGAGATGGAGTTGGCTTTGCAGTAGTTCAACTTGGAAATTGAGCACGTAAAGGGCAGGGACAATGTCGTTGCTGATGCTTTGTCCAGAGTGAATTAACTTTGTAAATCTCTGTGGGTTGTGTGAAATTTTGTTGCTTTATTTTTGAGATGCGATAATTGTTGCCCACGGGAATTGATGATTTGGATTGTGAGTTTACTTTTGCTTTTTTTTGTTAAAGTTTGCATGCAAATAAAGTTTTCACTGTGTTCAAACTTTCTTTCTTGAGGGGGGGAAGTGTTACGGGTTCGTGACTTCCGTTATTGTGGTTTTCACCCACTTGACATAGTGCTGATATTTTGTACTATTATTATCTTCAAACGGCTTATTATTCACGAACGGTTATCAAAAGTTAAAAAGGTTAACTTAAAATGATACAGGAAACCGAAGGAGAAGAGAATGAGAGGAGGAAGAAGCGCAAAAAGTCGGGTAAGATGGTGACGTCAGCGCTCCGTAACGAGCCAGGTCTACCGACAGCCTCGAGGGGATTTTGAGTTCCTGGAAGGGACATCCGGCGATATGAATATTCTCTGGAGTGGAGAAATCTGCGTAGACAGATTTGGGCGCTGAGATTCTGATGAATCCTTGCCTCGATGCGTCGGCTCAAGCCAGAGCCGTCAGCCATCTTGAACCCCGTTCTTCGGACCTGTGAAGGTTTGCTTCGTGTTGTCTTCTCCCCAACAGTCAGGGATAAGTGGGTGAGACCGCTTCATCTCCAATTACGTTGCGGTTTGCTGAGGGAGCGGTGGAGGTGCGTCTCTGTAGGGGGCGCCGTTGTACAGTTTGGCAGGAAGAGCACCCTTGCCCACTGTACACGCTTCGTATATCTGCGGGAGAGCGAGATTCGGGCTTGGAACGGATTTCGTTCCATCGACCGCTGGTGCGAATCCCATTCACCTTGGGAAAAGTCATAGAGACATTGCGGAGTGTCCGTTCATTGGCTGGCAGAGCCGTGAGTCACTTGATTTTATTTATATAAGATATATATGGAGTGCACTCTGAATGGCCATTTACTGTACCGTATTACCTGTGTGTGATTTATAATACAAGTTTGTGCATTTATAATCATTGGTGTGGTTTCACTATTGATTTTTCAACACAGGGTAATATATTTTTCTGCCGGGGTTCCTCTCGGGGTTCGGAGGTTTACCGAGTCTAGGGGATCGGTGAGGACCCCGTAACAATATATATATATATTTATATATATATATATATATATATATATATATATATATATATATATATATATACTGAAACGTAAAAGAAACTTACCACCTTTGAAACCTTTAAATATCAACAATAACACTGCGTGTAGTAAATGTGTGAACTTATTTGTGGACAATAGTGTCCTCACTGTCAGACAAAATGGTCACGGATGGTCACTTGAACCTTCAATGGTCACTTCATAGCACAGCTGTTGAACAGCCGTTTTGACTGTCAGTGATTAGCCAAGGAGTACGGGATGATTTTAATGAGCTGCACGTGATGTCTTGATATTGGCTTTAAAAAGGCCAGTGCAAAATGGGCATTTCAATCAACATGCCACGATTGTCAAGGGATCAACCAACGGCAGCATGCCCTGGGCATGCTGCAAGGCGGACTGAGCTACCGTGAGGTGGCACGTCGCCTTTGCTGTTCACACCAGACGATATCGGCCCTGGTGGACAGAGACACCCTCCACAACTCTGTAGATGACAGACCTCGATCAGGGAGGCCAAGAGTCACCACTGCAAGGCAGGACAGGCAGATGGTCCGAAGTCACCTGCGGGATCGATTCCGTCCAGCATCCCGCACTGCGGCAGAAACTCCGGGGCGTGCAAACCCACAGATCTCCAATGATACTGCACGAAGACGACTGCGTGACTATGGTCTGACTGCCAGAAGACCATACAGAGGCCCCGTGATGACGGCTGCCCATCGCCGCAACCGACAGAGATGGTGCCAGCAGCATCAGCGGTGGACCTTGGCGCAGTGGAACGAGGTCGCTTTCAGCGATGAGTCAAGGTTTTGTGTGGACAGTCCTGATGGGCGTGAGCGTGTCTGGAGAAGAACTGGCGAGTTCTCTGCGAGGGTAACCTCACGGTAGCTCAGTCCGCCTTGCAGCATGCCCAGGGCACGCTGCCGTTGATCCCTTGACAATCGTGGCATGTTGATTGAAATGCCCATTTTGCAGTGGCCTTTTTAAAGCCAATATCAAGACATCACGTGCAGCTCATTAAAATCATCCCGTACCCCTTGGCTAATCACTGACAGTCAAAACGGCTGTTCAACAGCTGTGCTATGAAGTGACCATTGAAGGTTCAAGTGACCATCCGTGACCGTTTTGTCTGACAGTGAGGACACTATTGTCTACAAATAAGTTCACACATTCGAGGTGTGAGGATGAGGGATTCGCAGGTGATGGAGGAGAAGCGAAGAGAAAGAGGACCCGGTGTAAGTGGTGACCAATATGGTCGTGTGTATGATGCGCCAGGTGATTTAATAAGCTTGGGGGTCGAGATGGACCCGGATGTTCGTGAGAGGCCAAGAGTGAGGTGTATGGCTGGTCCGGAGTGTATGGAACGAGGGTGCGAGCGAGAGGGTCCGGTGATGGGAAAGGTGCGAGGTGTGAGTGAGCAAGGTTGTGGTGGTATGGAATGGGTAGCGGGTTGCGGAAGCGTGACCCATGCATCGACACCAACAGGGGTAGTTTTTAGAGGGACAGGGGAGGCACGGGAGCCCCTTGGGGGTAATGTACTGTGGGGGCCCGGCCGGTTCGGCCCCGCGCTGACCCCGCAAGGGGCGATGCACGGGGTCCGGCAGGCGGGCAACGACTCGCATACGAGGTGGTCCCACAAGGTCCCACTCGCGCCGTATGACGGCAAGAGTGATCTACGCGCGTACCTGGCGCAGTTTGACTGTGTGTGTAAGGACAACGGTTGGGGTGAGGACGAAGGTGGAGTACACCTGGTGGCCGCATTGCGCGGCGCGGCGGCGGAGGTGCTGACGGCATTACCACAGGGTGCTCTCACCCTGCCAGCCCTCCGCGACGCCCTAATTAATCGATTCGGCATTGAACAGCAGAGCGAGCTTGTTAAAGCTCGGCTCGCGCTGCGAAAACGCAAGCCCCAGGAAGCCATCGGGGAACTTGCCCATGACATTCGCCGCGCAGTGGGGATCGCACATGCTAACATGGCAGCGGATTCCCAGGAAAGCCTGGCGCTGGACCATTTTATCCAGGCCCTCCCGGATATTGAGCTCCGGCAACAGCTCGCCATGTGGCGCCCGCAGACTCTGAGCCAGGCGGCTGACGCTGCAGCCCGTTGGGAAGCAGCGAGGCCCCTGGCCCGGGGGAGCGAGCGTCATGCAGTGGCGGTCCGCCAGGTGGGACCCCCGATGGAGGGAGGACCCCCTTGGGGGCCCGCCCCCGACGTGAGTCCTGACCTGGCGGGCATGGTCCGGAGGCTGGTGGACCAGCGCCTGGCGGGACCTGGACCATGGCAGGCGGCCCCGGAGGTGGCCCGCGGTGGACCACGAGCGGGTAATCCAATTCGGACCTTCAGGGGGGGAAATTTGGAATTCCGGAGACAAGCACCTTATCAGGTGAGGTGCTATACTTGCAACCGTCTGGGTCACCTGGAGCGGCACTGTCGAGCCACGCGCCGGGATGATCCCCGGCGGTTGAGGTCCTTAACTCCGCCCAGGGGGGAGCGGGTTAGCCGACCCCAGACACCCCCCCGCCAGACCCCGGGAAACTAGAAAGCCTTACACCGGCGAGCAGGCGCCCCCGTGGATTGCCTCGGCTTTAGATGCCGAGGCGGGACCCAGTACCTCTGAATAAGGGGGGCTTATTAGTGCCAGAGGACTGGGGGATTGATGAGCGATGGGCCCGGTGGGTAAGGGTGGCATCCCTGCCACCCTTCCCATGATTGGGGCAAATGCGCTATAGATTATGGGGTGTATGGCAGTGAAAACTAGCCCGGGTGGGCTTGGTTATATTGATAGGGACTAGAGGTGACCATAGGTGACAAGATTTAAGTAAGAGACTTGGTACCTGTAGTGGGGACGTAGTAGCTTAGTGTTTGATAATGACGTGGGAGCGCTGAGTGTAAGGGAAGACGGAGGAGCGCGAGTTTTAGAAGGGAGTAGACAGAGCAGATGATGCAGTGTGAATGGAAGTGCTGGTGAGCAGCTTCAAATGAGGCATCAGTGAGGCAATGCTCCGAGGTGTGTGTGAGTGTACAAGTGATGAATGAGAGAGCATTGCGGATGAGTGTCATGGTGAGTAGTGAGTGTTGTGGATCAGCGCGAATGCGCTTGGGGGAGAGAAGGGTGCAAGCGGCACCAAGTATGAGAGCACAGGTGTGCAAGTACAGGTGTGTGGAATATATGGAGCAGAGAATGAGTGGTGTGGAGAGAGTTGGAGTAAGTGGTACGGAGTGGTGTGCATGGTGCGAAGGGGTGGATGGGGAAGAGTGGACCCCTTTCACGAGTACCCGGGGTGGGTAGTGTAAGTGTTAGGTAGAGGGTATAGGTAAATTGTGGTTGGATATTGGCATCTGTGGTGCGAGTGGAAGAATGATATTTGGATGGGTGCATTAGTGTTGTGGAAATGGCTGGGAGTGTAGCCTGTTAGTGTGTGTAGTTGGTTTGGGCACTCCACCACTGTGAGGATGTCGGCCAGGTGAGGCCGCAGGTGGGCTCTGGGAGCCGGTAGTTGTGGATGGGGCCCGAGGATCCGGAGGACGGACCCGGGTAGCCCAGTGCCAGAGGGCACCAAGGGGTGACAGAGCCAGGAGGGGCCTTCCCCAGTTAGTTAGGTTAGGGTGAGGAGCTAGGTAAGCTCGGGTGGCAACTGCAGTGGTGGAGGTGTGCAGGTGGGTAGATCTGCTGGGAGAGCTACACGTCGCAGCCCAGAAATTGTGCAAGGGCACCGGGAGATGAATCGAGGGAGTGAGACCCCAAATTGAGAAGCACCACAGTTTGGTCAATGGGAATTGGTTTTTAGAACCCATAGTGTAAGTTGGCCAATGGATTGGCAGGGAAAGACCCCGGGTAATGTAAAGTTGTTAAAGTCATTTCGGAAATAGTTAGGATCGATGAACCTGTCGCACCATACGCAGCCACTTACCTGAGGTGATGCTGATGACTCCACACCTGTGTTTTCTTTGTTTTGTGTTGCAGGAAAGGAGAATTGCTGTTTGGATTTGTGAGACGCATCACGACGTGGATGAGACATTGGGGTGATTCCATCTCTCCCTCCTTAGGAGGGACTGATGATGAATTGGTGATGGCAAATTTTGATGTTGAGTTGGAGATGGCAAATTTTGATGAGAGTTGGAAATGGCAAATTTGATTGGTTAGGAGGGAGAAAAGACGAATTTGGTTTATGGGAGGAACGGGGAAGACAGTAGGGACGTTTGTTGATGTGTAAAGTAGATGTTTATGGGTAGTGTTGTGTTTTGTGGATACAGTAAGGGGTAAGGGAGGGGCAATGTAGGTTACCTGGTGGGGGGGGGGGGGGGGCATACGGTAGGAACGTACCTGTCTCACCTGGTTCCCATGTGCCCCCAGTGTGCATTACCTTGTATTGCATGCACTTTTGCGCCCTTACCACCTTACTCACTTGTCTTCTTTTGTCTCCCACCTCCGAGGATCTGGCTTTGGGGCAGAGAGAGAGGAGAGAGAGGTGCTGGCTCTGCAGTTGTGGGCCTGTACTTCCGCTGCTTGCTGCCTGGATCGATACACCATATGGACCGCAATTTTTGTGGCCGCCCACAATGGACCGCAGTTCTTTTGCGGTCAAGCACCACCCGTGGATGGACCTGGGTCAACGTGGCACCTATGCCATACAGGTGAACCATTTTTAGTTGGCCCCCTGACGGCCACAGTTCAGAAATGGACGCAGTTGGCGCCTTTCTTTATTTCTAAAGAAGCCAGAAGGCCAAGTGCACTCCATGAAGGCAAGACCAGCGGCAGAACATCGGCCGGCTGCGACACCACCGGTGACCATGGACACTTAATTGTGCATTTTTATGAACACTTTATTGGTGCACCGGATGGTGCTGACTGTGCGTAATGGGGTGGTGCTTGTGGTGCTTGGACGGGGTGCTCTGCACATTATTAAAGGCCGTAGGGCCACAGGGCACTCGTGGGTTGGTGTATCGATGCTGGCATGCGTGCTCTCCCTATGCATAACATCTGCATGTGTTCCTCAAAGAACAGGTCCTGGATTGTAGTGTAAATATCAGTGTAGTCTTGTATAAATGATGCTCCCTACCGGCTGTATGTTTAGTTTGAGGATGCTTTCCGCGATTCGGTTATCCTGTGGGTGTGTTTCTGTTAGGAGAAGGGTGCAACGTCGCAGGGGGACATATTTACTCATTTGTGAACATCTGTAAAACTGTCGCACTCAGGGTTGAGTTAATAGTAGAGGGAACTACATCTGAGTGCCACACTAAAGTAGGTAAAAATTTATCGGGTCGTTCCGCCCCGAGGTAGAGAAGGGTGCAATGTTGCGGATATGGGATTTGCATCCATCCATATCCGCTTGTAAATATTCCCCTATTTCCTCAATACTTCCCAACTATCCCCAATCCCCCATTCCCTAGTCCCATTTTCTGTAAACAACACTCTGTAGACCCGACCTCCCCCTAATTCCCCCATTAAATGTCGTGCCCAGGTTCACCGCATCTCATGTAAGACAACTATAGGACATCTTGCTAGTTATTCTTAGTCTATGTCAGTTAAGGACTCGTTTCCATTAATTCTGACCCTTCGTTGCACCAGAATGTGATTGTATGGCACCGTTAGGAAGTTTAGGACCTCCCAATACCTCCCCGCAGCTCTTCCTCACAGTTCAACAACAACAACAACAACAACAACAACAACAACGACAACGAGCACAGGGAGTGCGCGTCCTCACTCCGGCTTGGTTGGTAGGGGGTGTTGGGAGGGCACCAGGCCTTCCCAACGAGCCGCCATCGAACATGTGCTCGACGGGGTTACCAAATAGGGGCTCCCTGTCAGCTCCTCGTCAAGGGCGGAGCCCGGTAACCCCCGCACCCAATGGAAGCGGCGGACCGGCCCCAGTGGGGCGGAGCCAACCAGCCGAGGGCGTGTCACTCCCCGCTGAGCATGCGCAGGGAGAGGGAGGTGACGTGAGATGCGCGCGGAGCTTGGAGAAAGAAAGACGTCCCCTTCGAGCGCTGTGACACCTCCCCGCATCTTCTGGACCGTGCTTTATCCTGTCCCCGAGCCAAGGTGCACCTTGTGCTATCGACTACCTGTCCCTTCCTGCCATCAATCCCTGTGTAAGTCAGCCTTGTTCCGTTTGTCTGTGGCCTGTCTGGGATAAGATAAGACGGTAATTAAGTGCCCATCTCTTCTGTGTCTTTACCTCACTGCCTTGTAATCTACCCCTTTTCTCCACCACTGTAATTATACCCTCCTCCGGAGGTCTTGAGAACTGTACCCCTTGCGTCGTTTCCTCTTTCCCAGTCGTCGTGTCCTTTCTACCATTGATTTGGCATAGCGCGATTTGGCCAACGTCTGGGTGAATCGGGTGAGTTGGGGAAGAATCGGGGAAACTGTTAGGTCGCGGCAATACCACCGCTCGGTAAATAACATCTTTAACCGCGTCCGCAACAATATATATATATATATATATATATATATATATATATATAATATTATATATATATATATATATATATCTATATTATAATAGCCGTAGATGATTCTGTCTGTCTGTCTATCTGTTGGGTGTCTGTCCGGGGTGTGGCTTACTCGGTTTGCAGAGTAGCTCCACCCATAGCTCCACCCATTCTGGGAGTGGCTATAAACAAATATCCACCATTTTATTAACTCGCATAGCTTTGAGTCCTGTTTTGTAGGCCCGTGGTGTCTTGCTCTCCCCCAGTTTTATTTCAAATCAAATTCGATAAATCATTTCATTTTTCACAGTCGCTAACATAGTTTTAGACTCGGTTGAAAAAAAACGGGAAGAAAATCCGATGAAAGTTGCCGTTTATAGAACGAAATGAATTCTCAAAGGCCTGTAACTTCAAGGCCATTGAGTCTCTCTCACGCCTTTATCTCCAATCTAACTCACCATATGATTTCATTTTTATCGATGGTTTTACTTTTAGACTCGGTGTCAGCAATAATTGAGAACAATCCACACACGCGGGAAAATGCAGAGATATATTTTTTAAAATCGCGTCATGGTGTATCATACACCGCCCAACATGACACCGCCGGCAATGTGTCGATATATATTAAAAATTCGCTTTTGCTTTTCCGTTATGATATATTACTATTTCGTTTGATGATAGTCGTCACAAAAACGTCAACAATGATGCCGACATATATTTCTTCGTTTTTATTTCATTCAACATATTAGCCGGAAGTAAAATATGTTTCAGGAAATTACCGAGAGATATTTCTTCGTTTTTTTTATTAGTTATGTGCGCATACACTTTAAATAGGTTTATTTGAAATCTTTAATTTTCCACAAACATTCCACACACGCGGGAAAATGCAGAGATATATTTTTTAAAACCGCGTCATGGTGTATCATACACCGCCCAACATGACACCGACGGCAATGTGTCGATATCTATTTTAAATTCGATATATCATTTCATTTTTCACAGTCGCTAACATAGTTTTAGACTCGGTTGAAAAAAAACGAGAAGAAAATCCGATGAAAGTTGCCGTTTATAGAACGAAATGAATTCTCAAATGCCTGTAACTTCAAGGCCATTGAGTCTCTCTCACGCCTTTATCTCCAATCTAACTCACCATATGATTTCATTTTTATCGATGGTTTTAGAGTCGGTGTCAGCAATAATTGAGAACATTCCACACACGCGGGAAAATGCAGATATATTTTTTAAAATCGCGTCATGGTGTATCATACACCGCCTAACATGACACCGACGGCAACGTGTCGATACATATTAAAAATTCGATATATCATTTCATTTTTCACAGTCGCTAACATAGTTTTCGACTCGGTTGAAAAAAAACGGGAAGGAAATCCAATGAAAGTTGCCGTTTATAGAACGAAATGAATTCTCAAACGCCTGTAACTTCAACTTCAAGGCCATTGAGTCTCTCTCACGCCTTTATCTCCAATCTAACTCACCATATGATTTCATTTTTATCGATGGTTTTGGACTCGGTGTCAGCAATAATTGAGAACATTCCACACACGCGGGAAAATGCAGAGATATATTTTTAAAAATCGCGTCATGGTGTATCATACACCGCCCAACATGACACCGACGGCAACGTGTCGATATATATTAAAAATTCGCTTTTGCTTTTCCGTTAAGATATATTACTTTTTCGTTTGATGACAGTCGTCACAAAAACGTCAACAATGATGCCGACATATATTTCTTCGTTTTTATTTAATTCAACATTATTAGCCGGAAGTAAAATATGTTTCAGGAAATTACCGAGAGATATTTCTTCGTTTTTTAAAATTAGTTATGTGCGAATACACTTTAAATAGGTTTATTTGAAATCTTTAATTTTCCACAATATAATTTACTTGCCATTTATCATTTGATGATTACGAGACAAATTCCTCTTGAGGATCGTGACAATTCATGCGCTGCGTGGAAACTTCTATTTCCAAAATGAATGAGACGATCGATGAAGAACGCAGACTTGAACAGGATGCAGCAAGAAAACGAATGAGACGGGCGAACGAGTCCATCGACGAACGTCAATGCAAACTTGCGGGGTCACCCGTGGGAATCCCACGGGCATGGATGTGTGTGACATTTCGACATATTGAGTTAGATGCTGCACATTCATTTTTACAAAATGGTTACTGGCAAGTCATCAGATCCAGAAATGGTGTAAAAACCACCGTTTAGAGGCCATTTTTCCCCGCAAAGCGGGGGTTGGCCTTTTCGGGGACCGTGGTAGTTGTTGTTTTTTTGTCCCCTTTTTGAAGCAATGTTTTACGGCCGGATGCCCTTCCTGACGCCAACCCTTTTTGCCGCCTTCAACGACAAACAGGGAATTACCAGTGAACTGGTACTCAATTAGCCGACCTCGGAAGGATGACAGGCTGAGTCAACCCCCCTGGCATTAATTCGGCGATCGACCGAGATTCGAACCCAGGATCCTAAGCCGGCACCCTAGCCGCTAGCCCAACACCAGAAATGGTGTCATGAACACAATTTATTTACGCACAAGCACAAAAGCAAGACGGGCCGATTTCCGATTCCGACGGGCCGACGGGCGAGACGGGCCGATTTCCGATTCCGACGGGCCGATTTGGAGCAAGAAAAAGAACGAGACGGGAGAAAAAGGAGAGAAACGAGACGGGGAAAGCCGATTGGAGAGGCGAGTGAGGCGCGATTGGAGAGGAGTGTGAGGCGCGATTGGAGAGGAGTGTGAGGCACGATTGGAGAGGCGTGTGAGGCGTGATTGGAGAGGAGTGTGAGGCACGATTGGAGAGGAGTGATTGGAGGGGAGTGTGAGGCACGATTGGAGAGGAGTGTGAGGCACGATTGGAGAGGAGTGTGAGGCGCGATTGGAGAGGAGTGTGAGGCGCGATTGGAGAGGAGTGTGAGGCGCGATTGGAGAGGCGTGTGAAGGATTGGAGAGGAGAGGAGTGTGAGGGATTGGAGAGGTGAGGGATTGGAAAGGAGAGGGATGTGAGGGTTTGGAGAGGAGAGGAGTGCTAGGTGGAGAGAGGAGAGTGTCAGGTGGAGACAGGAGAGTGTCAGGTGGAGACAGGAGAGTGTCAGGTGGAGAGGAGTGAGGGGTCACATATTATGTGAAATAACTAAATTCACACCATTTCTGGATCTGATGACTTGCCAGTAACCATTTTGTAAAAATGAATGTGCAGCATATAACTCAATATGTCGAAATGTCACACACATCCATGCCCGTGGGATTCCCACGGGTGACCCCGCTAGTATATATATATATATATATATATATATATATATATATATATATATATATATATATATATATATATATATATATATATATATATATATATATATATGTTTGTGTGTGTGTGCTCAGCAGACTTGCCTCTTCTGTATGGCATCCGAGTTTGAAACATTCAAGCTTATACTTTGTAGTACGAATGATTATAGTTCTGTACTTCCATGCTAATTGTTTTGGTATGGGGGTGCAACCGATTAACATGAGGCCATTTGTTTCATTCACAAAAGATTTATTAATCACACTTCAACACAAGAGAATATAGCTCGATTTAATGGAGACTGAGCCAGCCTTATTCTTCGCTTGTTCTGATTCAAGAGCATATAAGCCTATTTAAATTATTCTGTTTACAGAATTCCTTCATTGGAAGTTTTTTTTTATGTCGACATCATATTTTTAAAACTTGATTGGTCTCAGACATGAGTATTCAGCCACGTTGCCAAAAAAGGTCTTAATGATCCTTCCTTCCAGAACATTAGCATAAACTAATGAGTAACATATATCATGGCTTGAAGTTATTGTTTACTAAGTATTCATTGCAGGGTAACTACACATTGTTAATTAATAGAAGAAAAAATATTAATAGCATTGGGGAAAGTTTAAGTCATATTCTCGTATTTTCTACGCAACTGAAGTGTCATTGTTTCAAAGGAAGGTTTCATCGAACACATTTGTAAAAAGTTTGTTAATCATGAGAACATTTATAAGTAGTATTTGTAGTGTTTAACTTAACCCTTCTATACATCCGAATCTGGATTGTTTTACATTTCCTTAAACCCCTACTTGTGTGCAATAGCTGGAGGTGTGGCCCATGTGGGTTATGATGTCATAAATCATACCAAAGCTATAAAGCTGACAGCTGCTACATAATAATTTTAGTTCCCATGCTAGGATTAAACCCTCATTATGAATCATACAAAAGGCCTTGGTGCTTGGTTTGATGGCTAAAAGATAAAAAATGATTATATATGCAAATAAGTACATTTGCATTTTTGCATATTATCATCTATCGGTGAGGCCACATTGTCATCTCACAAATGCTTGTAAGTAACGTGTATGTTTTTATTGGCAAACTAGTTACACAGAAGTTACCATGTTTTTCTGCCCAATCACTGCTTTGACAATTGATTTTAAGTCATTTATATAACATTATAATAAACGTCTGCACATTATATACGTGGAGTGGGAGATGGGCTTTTACTTGTAGATACAGAAATACGTTTGGAATATCTACACTGTAATACTTTCCTCCAGTCTGTCTGTCTGAGGTCTGTCCTTTCATGGGTGTGGCTTCCCTGTTGAGGGCGTGGCTTCACCCATTCTGGGAGGGGCTTCAAAATCAAATCTCCACCATTTTGTTTGGACCGCATAGCACAGAGGCCTCTTTTGTTCGGCCCATACTTTTACTCTCTGACGGTTTTATTTAAACTCCAATTCGATATCTGATTTCATTTGTCATAGTCGCTAGGATGATTTAAGACTCTGTTGCGAAGAACGGGAAGAAAATTGGACGAAAGTTTCCGTTTGTAGGCAAAAATACATTTTATATGAAATTAAAGCCTGAAGAGAGGCCAAAATAGATATAGAAATTAAGGCCAATATAGATAATTGAGACTCCCTCCTGGCTTTATCTCGACTCTAATTCACCACCTGATTTCATTTTTCATCGTCGTTAAGATGGTTTAAATCTCAGTTTCTGCAAAAGTTGAGAAAATTGGTGAAATGTATTCCAATAGCCGTTTTGAATGTGTCCGGTCGGACGTGATGTCGGGAACGGAGGAAGGAGGGTGGAGAGGGGGATGGAGAGGAGGGACGTTTCCTTACTAGTGAATACATTTTTGTTATTAATGTACTTAATAAAGGTACAGCGACTGAAAACTGAAGTTAGGAATCGAACCGTAGTCTAATTATATAGTTTTCATATTTCTGGGGTGTATATAAAGAGTTTAGTTAAGGTGAGTTAACTCTTTTCCTACTATGTAATTAAACAATACTTCGAAAAACTTTGTACGTAATAAATTGTATATGTAGACTAACTATGGAATACAATATTTATTAATAACGTTTGCTTTTAAGCCATTTTTAATTTGTAAAGTGAAGTGTATTTGATGTTTTCAAGTTTAAAAATGTGCAACAGAAGAAAGTCATTCAAGGCAGTTTCTCCCCCATTCCTCCTCTCTCAAGTCAATCAAGTCAAGGCAGAAGTATCACCCTTCCCCCTATCCTCCTCCCCTCTCTTCTGTGTGCGATGCTCTCCCTTGTGTGCGATGCTCTCCCCTGTGTGCGATGCTCTCCCCTGTGTGCGATGCTCTCCCCTGTGTGCGATGCTCTCCCCTGTGTGTGATGCTCTCCCCTGTGTGCAATGCTCTTGCCTGTGTGCGATGCTCTCCCCTGTGTGCGATGCTCACCCCTGTGTGCGATGCTCTCCCCTGTGTGCGATGCTCTCCCCTGTGCGCGATGCTCTCCCCTGTGCGCGATGCTCTCCCCTGTGCGCGATGCTCTCCCCTGTGTGCGATGCTCTCCCCTGTGTGCGATGCTCTCCCCTGTGGGCGATGCTCTCCCCTGTGTGTGATGCTCTCCCCTGTGCGCGATGCTCTCCCCTGTGTGCGATGCTCTCCCCTGTGTGCGATGCTCTCCCCTGTGGGCGATGCTCTCCCCTGTGTGTGATGCTCTCCCCTGTGCGCGATGCTCTCCCCTGTGTGCGATTCTCTCCCCTGTGTGCGATGCTCTCCCCTGTGTGCGATGCTCTTCCCTGTGTGCGATGCTCTTCCCTGTGTGCTATGCTCTCCCCTGTGTGTGATGCTCTCCACTGTGTGCGATGCTCTCCCCTGTGTGCGATGCTCTCCCCTGTGTGCGATGCTCTCCCCTGTGTGCGATGCTCTCCCCTGTGTGTGATGCTCTCCCCTGTGTGCGATGCTCTCCCCTGTGTGCGATGCTCTCCCCTGTGTGCGATGCTCTCCCCTGTGTGCGATGCTCTCCCCTGTGTGCGATGCTCTCCCCTGTGTGCGATGCTCTCCCCTGTGTGTGATGCTCTCCCCTGTGTGCGATGCTCTCCCCTGTGTGTGATGCTCTCCCCTGTGTGCGATGCTCTCCCCTCTGTGTGATGCTCTCCCATGTGTCGTGTGTGCAGTGTTGGGTGGAGAGGAGTGAGGAGGGAGATAAGTGAGGGGAGGATGACTAATGGGAAGGAGAGGAGTGAGGGGATAGGAGAGTGAAGGGAGAGGAGTGAGGAGGGAAGGAGAGGAGAGTGAAGAGAGAGGAGTGAGGATGGAAGGAGAGGAGGAATGAGGAATGGGGAGGGGGGAGGGGAGTAAGAGGTAGAGAGGATTGAAGGGTAGAGAGGTGAGGGGTAGAATTGAGTGAGGATTGGAGAGGAATGAGTGGTTGGAGAGGAGTGACGAGTTAGAGAGGAATGAGGTGGGGAGAGGAGTGAGGGGTTGGTGAGGATGGGGTTAGAGAGGAGTGAGGTGGGGAAGGAGTGAGGAGGAAGAGGAATGTAGATGAGTGAGGGGTGGAGAGGAGTGAGGAGGAAGAGAAAATGAGTGAGGAGGGAGAGAAAATGAGTGAGGAGGGAGAGAAAATGAGTGAGGAGGAAGAGAAAATGAAGCGAGGGAGAGAAAATGGGCACAGAAATGAATGAACAAAGCGCTGCCTTTGAGTAATACATCATAAAAAAGACAACGCGATTTTGTTTTATTTCATAGTTTCATAAACACTATATATGGGGTTGTCCTCATCAACAAAATAATGCTGTCCTACCATCTGAACTTTGCTGGTACCCAGAGTATCCCAGGAAGTGACATTAGTGACAACACTTCCCCCAAGCTCAGTGGCTGTGTTGTGTGTGTGTGTGTGTGTGTGTGTGTGTGTGTGTGTGTGTGTGTGTGTGTGTGCGTGCACAAAGTAATAAATTACAAAAACATGCTGTCCTACCATCTGAATTTTGCAGGCATGTGACGCCTTCCCCATGTCCCCTTACATCGTAAAGTCAACAACTTGTGCATGAGGCCTGCGCAGTCCCAGATGAATAGCACTAGATGGGCAAAGCATTTGACCTAAGCCTCGTCAAATGGGTAGGTAGGCCTTACGGGTTGCCGGTGCCTTATTTTTGAAATGCACAATTAAGCAGTAAGTAATTGTATCTTCATGAATTTTTCTGCAATCTGTTTGGTCATACCTTTCCCTTGTGGGTCCATGATTGGCTGTGAAACAAGCATTCTGAGTATTGCGCTGCAATACATGTCACCTATGGGCAGCCTGCACGTATTGCACTATGTGTGAATTATATAATTACCAACACACGGTCTGAGGTAACTCGGCTAAAAATTATCAAATTTGCACCAAATAAAGTTTATGAATGGCTGCACAGACCCCTACTTCTCACTAAAAGTGGAAACAGAATGTAAATTGGAGTTAAAATAAGCCTGCAAGGTCGCTCCGTGGAGCGGCCTGCACATATTGCACTATGTGTGAATTATATAATTACCAACTCACGGTCTGAGGTAACTCGGCTAAAAATTATCCAATTTGCACCAAATAAAGTTTATGAATGGCTGCACAGACCCCTACTTCTCACTAAAAGTGGAAACAGAATGTAAATTGGAGTTAAAACAAGGAATATTAACAGCTTTGACTTACCGCACTCCAAATTATAGTCCGGAAAACTGTTGGGGAAATTACCAAAGTTCAAGTGCCATAACCTTGTCAAAAATGATCGAAACGTCGTGAAGTTCGAACTTGATCTGTAACTTATCATGAGGAAACCATGTACCAAGTTTGAAATCATTAGCATTAAGAGTTTAGAAAAAAAGTCCGGAAAACTGTTCTTTGCGTGACGGACTGACAGACGGAGGGACGGAGTGCAAACCTATAGTCCCCTCCGGTGTACACCGGTAGGGGACTAATAATATCATTATTATTGTTACCATACGTCTAAATCTAAAGTGTTTCCACAGTCTTAACATAAACTTTGATTGAGTATCTTCCAGATTTTGAGATTTGAGTTTAGTTTGCCTTTATTTTTGCTTTTGTCACAATATTTAAAACACACAGTTTCATGGAATGTGCTGTATACAGTAGTTTGAAAGATTATCTAATTCCAATAAAAACGAAGGTTTGCCACAGTAATGCTGCTGCTGTGAAAGCTTGACAATGGCAGCAGCTGTGGATTAATTTCTGTAATACTGTTGGTGGGCCTTAATGCTCTTTCAATCATGTTTGCATTTTCCCCCTGCCAATTACGAGCAGATGAAGACTCCATAATACATTAGATTTATGACACAGGCCTGAGACATTAAAAAAGCACTTATTTATTGGGTTATAAAATTGGCGCGGCCTCTGAAGAATAATAATATGAAAGTTCGCTAATAAAGAAACTGCTAGAAAATAGCTAACTTCAGCTATGCATGCACTGCATACAAAGTTCGCAAAGTTATTACTGAGCATGGATTCAAAATACGCCTGGATAGCAAACATTACCGGGATCTTCAACCATGATCTGCAATGTTCACCATGTTATTGCCTCTTTCACGAATGAAGGTTTTGTACATTTCACCGATTCAGACTGAAACTTCCATTTAATGCTCGCCATGCTTGGAGCTTTATGCAGACACCATGACTGTTTAGACAAAGAAAGATGCCATTGAATATATCTAAATATATATATATATATATGCGCAATGTTTGTTTTTTGTGAAGCTACTCCTCTGAGCTCCCAAGGTTAATCACGACAAAACTTTATAGGAGAGCATATTTTATCACCATGCACCTAAATAGGGGTTTGAAAACAGTTATTTTCGCACAATTCATAATTTATAAATACCTGAGCCGCCACCTGTCGCCATGACCTCCAAGGGTCGATCAACATTTGTCAATGAATGTGGATCCACAAAGCTTTATAAAAAGCCCAATTTTTTCGTATTTCAACCTGGATTCTTGGGTAAAATTGTAGGGGTATAGAAAAGGCCCCTTTATATGGTATGTGCCATGTGGCAAAGTATAGAAAAGAAGGGACAATCCATAGCTTGTAGAAAATGCCAAACAATACAAAATAAGGGGCATTCAAAAATCTCATGTGCATGCTGGACTACCCTTGTGTTCTTAGGAGGAACCAAGTAATGCTCTAGAAAAGTTCATATAAAAGGGCGCCAATTTGATTCATACAGCTGCATGAAGAAGTAAATGTATTTTATTTGCCAGATGTAGGACGCCCCTTTACAAAATTACAAACAAAATTTGGGGCGCCCCAAAACAAAATGTAAATGTTTCATGATATTTGTCATGTTGAAATTGTTGAAATTTGTTGAAATATTGTTGAAATGAAGATCAAATAGCTGTATGTTGAAATATGTTGAAAAAGTCAAAACTTTACATGGGGTGTACTTACTTTTTCACATGACTGTATGTATATACTAGCAGAAGTACCCGGCATTGCCGGGCGGGGGAGGGGAGGGGAGGGGGTAGGGGAGGGGAGGGGAACGGGGGAGGGAGGGGAGGAGAGGGGAGGAGGGGGGGGGGAGGGGAGGAGGGGGGAGGAGGGTGGGGGGAAGGGGAGAAGAGGGGGGGGGGGAGGGGAGAAGAGAGGGGAGAAGAGGGGGGGGGAGGTCCTCATAGTAGCTGGTTCACACACCTACCAGAAGTAAAATAAATACTATGAGAAAAAAAAACCTATGTGGTGTGAATGGCAATGTTCCTCGCTGAAATGTGAAAAAACGCAATCGCGCGGCAAGGAACATCACGTGATCGCTCTGAGCGATCGATTGCAACTCTGCGTCGTGTCGTGGGCGTGGTCAAAGTGGCCTCATGCTCCCAGGTGATTGGCTAACTCGAGCTCGAGAGAGCCGTAATGCGCTACGTTATGGCAAAAAATATGGATCTAAAGATGAAAGGGAAAAAAACC
The DNA here is from genome assembly GCF_964187855.1 of Myxine glutinosa. Classification (NCBI taxonomy): domain Eukaryota; kingdom Metazoa; phylum Chordata; class Myxini; order Myxiniformes; family Myxinidae; genus Myxine; species Myxine glutinosa. The sequence continues at coordinate 41,593,295 of NC_136271.1, forward strand.
TATGTGGTGTGAATGGCAATGTTCGTTGCTGAAATGTGAAAAAAGGCAATTGCTTTTCGCTCTGAAATACGTGCGAACGCGTAACTGAGTTAATGGCGGCAAGGAACATCACGTGATCGCTCTGAGCGAATCAGCGCGCTGCTCTGCGACCGGTCAGATTCCCTGCATAATAATCCTCGCTGAAATGCGCTGAGGTAAAAATATGGTTTAAAAATATTATGAAATCAATTTTTAGGTCGGCCATGTTCTTACCAGGCTCAATGGCCATGTCTGTGCCAAATATCAAGTACGTGAGCCTCTCCATTTAGGAGTCTATTGGTAACATTACACTCACACACACACACACACAAACTGTGTTTTATATAATTATATAGATATAGATACATATACATATACATATACATATACATATCTATATATATATATATATATATATATATATATATATATACTGTATATATCTATGCAAAGCGAGCGATTTTTTTTTTCATAGCGTCATAGCGTTCATAGCGTCATAGCGTTTCATAGCGTGATAGCCATTTTTTTTTTCATAGCGTCATAGCGTTCATAGCGTCATATCGTTCATAACGTCATAGCGTTTCATAGCGTCATAGCGTCATAGCGGTCATAGTGAAGGAACTGCGCTCCAACGCGAGTTGAAAGAATTGACGCGACCAAAGACGGAATTCGTCCGAGTTGCTTTATTGAAACAAAACAGCTCAGGTCCTCTGACAAGCCCGTTTATCGGGCAGCAATATATATACACATTTATGTCGGGAAGTTTGCCCGGCAAAAGCTATACCGGGCATGCCCAGGTGTCAAGGGCGAGCCTTGGAAAGGCGAGTCTGGACCTGCCCGGGCGTGTTTGGCTGCGGCCTGTCAAGTCGAGGCTGGGCGTGCCCGGGCGCTCTGGGCGAGCCCTGGAAAGGCGATAGCGGGCATGCCCGGACGCTCTGGGCGAGCCCTGGAAAGGCGAGAGCGGGCATGCCCGGGAAAGACGAGACCGGGCGTGCCCGGGAGGTTCGGGCGTGCCCGGGAACAGTGAGTCCGGGCATGCCCGGGAGAGGCGCGTCTGGCCGTGTTCTGGCCGGTGCAAGGCCGGTGGCCGGTTCTGGCCGGTGCAAGGTGTGCATCCAGCGGTAACCGCTACAATAGCGTCATATCGTCATATCGTTCATATCGGTCATAGCATCATAACGATTTTTTTTTCCATAGGTTCATAGCGTCATAGCATTCATAGCGTCATAGCGTCATCACGTGATCGCTCTGAGCGAATCAGCGCCCACCTGCTCTGATTCCGTTGATTCCGTGCGCTGAAATGCGCTGAGGTAAATATGAATACAAAATATGGATTGTCAAATATTTTGAGTTCGGCCATGTTCGTCCCACGCTCAATGGCCATGTCTATGCCAAATATCAAGCACGTAAGCCTCTCCGTTTAGGAGTCTATCGGTTACATTACACACACACACACACACACACACACACACACACACACCAAACTGTGTTATATATATATATATATATATATATATTGTTACAGACGCGGTTGTGGATGTTAGTTTACCGAGCGGTTTGGTATGACCACGTCTGCACAGTTTACCCGATTATGCTCGAACGTTGACTAGTCGCGCTACGCTAGATCAATGAAGGAAAAGGACACAACGGCTGGATTAAAATGACACGACACCAAGGGTTCAGTTCTCAAGACCTCTGGAGGAGGTTATATTAGGGCGGAAGGTCAGATTACAGGAATGAGAGGGACAGCATAGAAAGATAGGCACTTAGACACACTCTTATATTAACCCCAACAGACGACAGATAAACGGGACAAAAACTGACTCACACGGGGATTGATGGCAAGGAAAGGCAGAATCGATGGCTCCAGGTGCACCTGGGCTCAGGGCAGAATCGACCCGGTCCGGTCCGGTCCAAAGATGCGGGGAGGTATCGTCGCGCTGGGGGTGGCGTCCTCTGCTCTCCGTAGTTCAGGCGCATCTGACCTCACATCCGGTATTACGGTAAGTCGCCGCGTATCCGGCGGGGAGTGACACGCCCTCGGCTCGTCAGCTCCGCCCCAGATGGAATCGGCCCGTTGCTTCTCATTGGGTGCGTGCGGGGGGGGGGTTACCGGCTCCGCCCTTGACGAGGGGCTGACAGGGAGCCCCTTCGTGGTAACCCCGTCGGAGCGCATGGTCATGGCGGCTAACCGAGCCGGTGTGAGGACGCACACTCCCCGCACGCCGCGCCGCGCCCCTCTGTTGTTGTAGTTGTTGTTGTTTGGGGAAGAAGATGGGAGGAGGTATGGGAAGGTCCTAAACTCACTACTGGTGCCATATAATCACATTCTGGTGCAACGAAGAGTCAGAATTAATGGAAACGAGTCCTTAACTGACATAGACTAAGAATAACTAGCAAGATGTCCGAAAGTTGTCTACGTGAGATGCGGTGGACCTGGGCACGACATTTAATGGGGGAAAAAGGGGAAGGTCGGTTCTACAGAGTGTTGTTTACAGACAATGGGACTAGGGAATGGGGGATTGGGGATAGTTGGGGAGTATTGGGGAAATAGGGGAATATTTACAAGCGGATATGGAGGCCAAATGCCATATTCGCAACAATATATATATATATATATATATATATATATATATATATATATATATATATATATATATATATATATATATATGCATGCAGTCTGACTTGTGTTATGTTGTCACTGAACTACTCCCTCAAACCTATGTGAAATCGTACCAAACTTCTAATATAAGGGTATTGTTTTGAAATGTTGTGAAAAATTATGAATGTTTTTTTTTTGGGGGAATTTCTTTGGTTTTTTAACTTAAATCTTCAACTTCAATTCTTTATAAAAGGTAATATCACGTATATTACAAATACATTTGTGCAAAATAATTGTTTGTATTATGATTGGTGTAAGCCATGACAAAACAGCAACTCAGTTACAGTCTATCTATATATCTGCATATGTGGGCAGTGTCTGTGTTGTCACTGAACTACTCCCTCAAACTTTTGTTTCCCTGGTGGTGAAATGTTTTTAATAACGTGAAGGTGGTTTTGAATTACTTGGTGGTGAGGTGTTTTTAATTTTGTGGTGGTGAGGTGTTTTTAATTTCGTGGTGGTGAGGTATTTTTAATTTTGTGGTGTTGAGGTGTTTTGAATTACATGGTGGTGAGGTGTTTGGAATTACGTGGTGATGAGATGTTTTTGATTTCATGGTGGTGAGGTGTTTTTAATTACGTGGTGGTGAGGTGTTTTTAATTTCGTAGTGGTGAATTGTTTTGAATCACGTGGTGGTGAGGCGTTTTGAATCACATGGTGGTGAGGTGTTTTGAATTACGTGTTGAGGTGTTTTTAATTTCGTGGTGGTGAGGTGTTTTTAATTTTGTGGAGGTGAGGTGTTTTTAATTACGTGGTGGTGAGGTGGTGAAGTGTTTTTAATTATGTGGTGGTGAGGTATTTTTAATTACATGGTGGTGAGGTGTTTTTAATTACGTGGTGGTGAGGTGTTTTTAATTTTGGGGGGTGTTTTTAATTACATAGTGTTGAGGTGTTTTGAATTATGTGGTGGTGAGGTGTTTTGAATTATGTGGTGGTGGGGTGTTTTTAATTTCGTGGTGGTGAGGTTTAGTCGTCCCAAACTTCCAGTCTGTACCTACCCCTCCCGTGTGTATGTGCTGAGGGTTTTTTCTTTTGTAAAAATTTTTAAACCTAAATTGCTTCTAAAAATGTAATATCACAAACACTACAAATGCATTTGTGCCAAATAATTGTTTGTATTATGATTGGTGTAAATCATGACAACACAGCAACGCAGGTACAGCCATTATCCTCAGCTAAAACAAGGCCGTTCCTCTGTAACGACACATGGTGAGGTGTGCGTAGCGAGCCGAGCCAAGCTAGTATATATTTATATTGTCCTGTTCCTAGGGTTTAATATCCTCCAAGTAAACGGATAGCCAAACAAGCTCAACACTCCGAGGCGTTCAGTCAAAATATAACGGTGTTTTTTACACGCGAGGGAAAGGAGAATGATGAACATACCTTCACAGGTCCACTGGACGTCTTCGAGCCTGCGACAATTTAATTTCAAGCCGACACAGAATTCAATGTACAAAAATACTGGCTTTATTGAAGACATGCTGGTAACCAAATAATGCACGGTAAAATATGATTCCTAAATGGAGCGCCCCTACAGACTCAAATACAACACAAGGGGAAATACACTACTCACAATAAGTTAGGGATGTTGGCAGGTTCTTCGGTGTGGTTGATTTTGTTTATTAATTATGTTGAAAAAAGTTGTTGTTCCTAATTCTATGGTTATTAATGAGTGTGAAAAAATACAGCATTCTTGATTTCAATACCCTAACCCTAACCCTATAAAAAAATTAACTCACTCCCACAATATCCCTAACTTATTGTGAGTAGTGTATAACTGGAAAATAAATCTGTGTTAGTTTGTACTTAGCTTCGAGCGGCTCTTGAACCTCATCAGGAATTGTCCCGGATCATCACAGGCCTCCACATCCCTGCACGTGAAACACAGGCTGCACTGTCCGTTCCACTCGCCCCCGCTCTTCCCCGTGTTAGGGGACGAGCCCGTCGATCTCCTTCACCAGCCCCGACGTGCCAAGGAAAAGAAAATGCAGCCGTGCCTTCAATCGTAACCTAGCACAAACAGGGCATGCAAATGCGTCCGCCTTCCACCAACAACTCCAGGTCCAGCTGAAGAGGCACCGTACTGTATGTGTGACCGTTCTTTATGAAATCATGATGCCGAGAGCCTATCTGAGCAAAAAGAGAGAGTTCGCTATGGAGGCCAGCCCGGAGAGAGCGATACAACCAAAAGAGGGCAAAATGGCGGGAACTCTGTTCTTTTGTTCGCAGTCCTCTGACGTCGTCCGACGCCGCCCGTGCCTGCTGCTTTGAACAGCGGCCGTCACCACATCACTCTATCGTACCCTAACCAATCGCTGCTCTTCAGGGGGTGACCTCACAGGCCTGCCTGCTTTTGTGATCACCCGTCGGTGGTATCAGCGGTGGTTCAATGTCCCGGTTCCGGTCGCTTTTATTTCGTGTTATAAATGCGCGATTTATTGCTATGTGTGTGTGCTGCATTGCCATAAGGAACACATAAAAAATAACACAGGCCATTACATACAGGGGATTACCCATAATCCCCAACTAATTAACATAACCCCACCCCTCTCATGGGGACACTTATACGCGCTTACACGACATCTGGTCAAAACTAATTTCCTACTTATGATACGTGGTGTTTTTTGTTTTGTTTTCAAGATCGAGGTTCGTGTAAGAGCTAGCATTAATGACAAAAAAACAAACAGGCACATAAGACATCATAAAGGGAGCGGGAGACAAGATGGGGAGAGAGGGGGAAGCACGCAAGTACAGTGGGAGGGAGAGGGCTTGGGGGGAGGAGTCATGGGAAAGGTTGGGGGAGGAGTGGGAGAGGTATAAAACACACGGACACTGCTAGGACTTCCAGGAAATAAGTCGGTATTTCAAAAACGTTTATCTGGGGTGAATTAACGGGGGTAGAAAAGATCAAGGTTTTGGATGGGGGAAGATAAGAGATGGTGGTGAACAGCTGTTTTAAAGAACTGGAGGGAGGAGTGGGATTGAAGAGAGTGAGGAAGTTTGTTCCAGAGGCGGAAGTAAAGAGGAATGAAAGAGTGAAGGTGAGCAGAGAGTCTTGATTTTGGCAATTTCACCAGAAGAGGGTTGGTGGCAGATCTTGTGTGACCTGCAGGAATATTTGGGAGACAGAGCACAGATAGAGCTGGGGGAGCTAGGCCAGAGAGGAGTCGGTAGAAGACAGAAAGACCACTAACCTGCCTGCGGTGAGTGAGTGAAAGGCCCTCAGAGATAGCTTCATCGTGGGAGATTCCAATGATTCTGAAAGCTTTGGTTTCAACAGCGTGAAGCCGAGCTAGGTGTGAGGCAGGAGCACCAGCCCAGAGGGGAGAGCAGTATTCCATTGAGTTGTGGATGAAAGCCTTGTATGTGGTGAGGAGCTCAGGTGTGCCAAGGAAGGACTTCACATGATGGAGGATGCCTAGTCGGCAACTGGCTTTGGAGGCCAGCTTGGAAAAGTGATTTTCCCAGGAAAGATCAAGGCAGATTGTGAGACCAAAGAGCTTGAGTGACAGAACTTCTTGTAGAGGATTGTTGAGAAAGTAGATGGGAGGGTTGTCCAGACGGTCTTTTCGGAGAGACATAGTGAGAGTGTGAGATTTGTGAGGATTCAAAGTCATGTTCCACTTGTTTGACCAGTCTGTGATTTTGTCCAGGTCTGCAGGGAGTGAGGAGGCTGCAGACTGCCGATCTGAGGGATGAGGAATGGAGCGGCAGATAGTGGAGTCATCAGCAAAGAGATAGAGAGTATTTTCCAGAGAGTCGGAGAGATCATTGATGAAGACCAGAAAAAGCACAGGGCCCAGAACACTGCCTTGGGGATCTCCAGCCTGAACAGGAATGGGAGATGAGAGAAATCCATTCAGGGACACACGTTGACTATGACCAAAGAGGAAGTCCGCAAGCCATGCGTGGATATTTCCATGGATACCATTGGAGGAGAGTTTGGTGAGCAGAGCGGGGTGCCAGACCGTATCGAAGGCATGATATGTCAAGGGAGACAGCTCTAATTTCCTGTTTGACATTGAGGACCTCCATCCATTGTTGAGACAGCAAAAGCAGCATGTCCAGAGTAGAGTGACCTGGTCTGAATCCAAATTAATGATCAGAGATCAAGCCATTGGAGAAGACGTAGGATTTGATGTCCGAAGCAATGATGGATTCCATGACTTTGCTGATAATTGTGAGCAGGCTGATTTGTCTGTTGTTGCAAGCATCTGTTTTTGCACCTTTTTTGTGTAAACCGGTAATGTTGGCCGATTTCCAAGTTGATGGCAGATGACCTTGGGCAAAAGAGAGGGTGAAGAGAACAGAGAGAAGGTGTGAAAGAGCGACAGAGCAGGATTTTAGGACCCTTGGGCTGATGCCGTCAGGTCCAGTTGCAGAATCAGAGTCGAGGATTGACAGAAACTTCTCCACCTTGTCAGGAGAGAAGGACACATAGTCCAGGAGCAGCTGGGTGCGACTGGATACGGTGGGTACAGAGAGAGACGGGTTTGGGACAATATTTTGAGGCAAACACAGATTGGAGGCATTCAGCTTTTTCACGTGCGGAGTCAGCTGTGTAGCCGTTTGAGGTAAGGGAGGGGATGGAGGGGGAACAAACACCAGAAACAGATTTGACAAGACGCAACCAGGATTTGGAAAAGGGAGACAGGTTTGAGAGTTCAGTCTTGAAAGTAGAGATATATTGTTTCCTGGCTCTCCTAAGGGTAGACATACACTTGTTCCGAGCTTTCTGAAAGGAAATGAGATTGCCTTCCGTTGGATTTGCTTTGCAGGTGGCCAAGCTCCGGAGTAGCCATCTAGCAGTTTGGATCTAGCAGTTTGGAAAAGACGATGAATACTATGACTGCTAGATAAATACTATGACCTGGCAGGCAATGCGGACATACGTGGCAATGACGCCATAACGTCTGCTCATTAGGTTGGAGCACCAAATTACAGATACTAATTAGTTACTCCCAACCACATCCAGGTCGACTCCATATAGTGAGTGGATACCAGAGATAATGTTACCGTGTGGCAGGCAGTGCTTATCGCTCCCAGTAAGGTGCAGCAGTAGCTGTATGGAACACCTTACTGGCGGTTCCCCACTGATGGTATGAAGTCGCATAATGACATACGCACCATATGCGCCATATATATACATACACACCACATGAATGGCCAAATGACCTCTTCCTGTTGAGGTTTTCTTGCACGTCCATGTTATTGTCACTCACAAATAACCACAAATCAAATTGAGCTCAGCTGGAGGGGAAGGAATACGTAACAGTGGTAAATAAAACTGTCGAATTAGAGCCCTCCTTGTCATGACTTTAGGTCAAATGAAGCCTCTAATGACTAGTTTTATAAGCCATTTTAGTAAGGTCGACAGAAAAATTTACTGATATTCAAGAGAAAAGACGATGGATAAGTTTTAATCTCATTACAATATTAAACCTGCAAGACACAGCCTTTTGATTGTTTGATCAAGGTAATGTAGCATATTTGAAAACACCAGAGCTCATTCTTGCATTATCCAAGAATATAATTGAAAGAAATATAAACTGAACTTTCACCAGCTCATATAAATCAGTAACTGTTGTGTGGAAATATGAGTCATGATATTGTGGAGACTTATTCAATAACAGCAGCGTAAGCAAGGTTGGGCGTTGAAGGCCGCAGAATTGGCAATTGGAATGTTAGAGTGCAACATTTTTTAACCATTCTACCGAAAATGGAGTTTGTGTGCACGGCAGTTAATAATATAGAAATCCTTGAACATTGTGTAGGCTTCGTGACAAGATTAATGGTTGCGTTTATTGTGCTAACCATGCTCATGCATCTCAAATTCACGCCCGTTGGAAGATGCTTCACAGCATTGCTGAGATATGCTGTGCTTGTCTCACCTTTCAACATTGACGGAGGAAGAAAAAAAAAACCCACATCAAGAACCTGTCAAACGTGTATCATTACCCTTTTATCAAAATATTCCATGGCAAATTAACAACGTCAGTTCAAACATGTAAAGTGCAATAAAAATTGAGGCCCATACTTTTCATTTTTCAAGGCTAGAACCAGTCATGGACAGATTTCCACTCTGTTACTGATTGCTCGACTGAAGGTATCAGGAATTTGGAATTTCTTTAGGATGTCAGGGATAACTTGCCTATTCTTCACAATATACACAATGAGATCGTTAACATCTACCAACAAACAGTGCTGGCATGCCAGTCCTCTGACTTAATGTCCCCCTGTAGATACATCTCTCTGTATGTGAAACACCAAGGTGGAAGTCTATAGCTATGTCGAGATTCGAACCTCGTCTACACAGCTGAGGCGAGAGTTCATACCTCTAGGCTCAAAATAACGAAAGCAGTTTTAAATAAACACAAAATGAAAATTGATGATTCTATGGAGCCTTGACCTTTGAGTTTCAGATCTAAAAAAAAATAATCAGCTTCTAGCTTTTGATTGGTGAACCAATTATGTGACCCAATATGCAAATTCTTAACATTTCAGGACAATTGGATGAAAATTTACGATTTTGTACAACCTTCACCTTTGACCTTTGACCTTTAGATCTAATAAGAGTAATCGACTCGTACCTTTTGATTGGTAATTCAGTGACCCAATATGCAATTTCTTAAAATTTCAGGTCAATCAGATGAAAATTCATTTTATGTGATGCTGGCCTTTGACCTTTTGACCAAAATTATTAATTTGCCTTCTCCATATTATCATAACTAGCAACGGTACCTGCCCTATGGGTGGGCTTTAATTGGGAGGCCCATATGAAAAGGCAAAATATCAGAAATTGAAGGCTTTTTTTTTTTTTAACGATTCATATAAACATCCGTTGAATCATATCACACGCAAATCTTCAAAATCTAAACAGTACATGGCGCCCATCTTGAAAAAAGATTGAATTCTGCAAAACGGAAGTGGCCGCTACACGTCCTTCTCAGTCGCACGTTTATGTGTGAAGAGTGCGCGCCGAATCTGTAACACGGAAGCGGCGCTACACTTGTTTCTCAGTCGCTTTGCACACGCTGCCGTGTTACTTCAGAGCCGCACGTTTATATAGGAAAAGTTCGTCAGGAGTCGATCTACTCTCTCCTGGTATGTAGAATTTCAACAAAAGCCACATCACTGTTCATATCGGTAAATATTATTCCATCGTGTTTAGAAAACTTGGAAAAATTGGAAAAACAATATAGCCTATTTTACTCCCAGGGGTCCCAGGAATACCCATCCAAAATATCGTTGCGATCGGTTGAGCCGTTTTTGCGGTACCTTCGAACGGGCGGACGGACATTTGGTGAATTAGAGTAAGATAAATCTTTGGTGAAAATTTGATGACAAATTTCAAATGGTAAATTTTTTTATGGCCAGACAGGCACACCCCCCCCCCTCCCACACACACACACACACACACACACACACACATATATATATATATATATATCTGTATATATATATATATATATATATACACACACACACACGCACACACACACACACACACACACACACACATAAATGATTGCAAAACTCCGTCTCCTGCTGCACAGGGGACGGGCTCCTAATTAATTAAACAATAGGGAAATAAATAAACAGTAGCTATAGCAAGTGCGGAGGAAGTGAGAAAATCTGGGTGAGAGGGAGAGAGATCTGCTGCATTTCCCATCTCAGTGATGACGTCAACACAGCGAAGTTTGGAAGTAAACACAGCGGTGTGAGACCATCTTGATGTTCTTTCTGTATGATAGAAAGAGACATGTCAAAATGTGTAAGGGAATCTCGGAAGTTTGCAAGCTCAAAAATACTTATTTTACTCTGAACATCTTCTTTTATTACGTGTGACCTCTTCTGGAAATCGAGGACACTTGGTGCATCTTCATTTATGAACCAAAACTCATCAAGTAGTCAATCAACCAACTTTCCAACAAAATATATGAAAAAAAATCTGCAATTTTAATTTATTTATTTATCAAAAACTGCTTTTAACAATATAATTTCACTGTAAAATTGAAAGACATGGGATGCAATTTTATTGTGAATGAATGAAAAGAATATGTTTGGCCTGATTGTCCTGAGTAGTATACAATAAGGTTGAGCCTTTCATCTCATTTGTTTGCCCAATGTATGACACATTTGCTTATTTCCATTATAGCAGAGGTGGTTGAATGTAGGCGGGATGAACATCAAATTAAACATCAAAACAAGAAAACTGCTTGCCATTCACAAAATGTTTTACAAAAACCAGTGCATCCCGAGAATGTACCTGCCAAGACGAGAGGGAGGGGTGTGGCATGATTGAACTCAACGATGTGCACAGAGCCACGAGTGTCGGACCAACTAGCTAGGACTAGCAAAGTACGTGATATGCTCAAAAGACTATCGGATGCAATTTGTAAACAAACATGAACACAAAAAACTTGAAAAAATATCCCTAACTCACCTTGCAAAGAATTTCCAAAAACAGGTGTGAATATAAGATGCCGCACAGAAAAATGAAACAGCAACAAGTACAGCCCCAACAATTGCTAAAAAGACAAAATAGGTATATGAAAAGGAATATCAAGAAATATACACCAACAACTGGGAGATTGACAAAAGAGCAGGGAAATACAAAAAAGAATTGGACAGAGTGGGCATAGATAAATAAGGTTCATTGGAATGGCTAATAAGAGGTCAGCTCAACTGGGACGGCGAACGAATCATAATAAATGCTCAAGATCAAGGACACTACACCAATGGATTTTAAAAGATGGCGGGACTGAGCCAGACAGACAAGTGTAGATTCTGCAAGACAGAAACAGAAAGTACTAGTCACCTGCTCTCGGGATGCAAAAAACTATTATTAGAACAACTTTACACACAACGGCACAACAAAGAATGCTAAGTGATTCATTGGCATATCTGCTAAAATTTAACATCCCAGTACTAGAAAACTCATGGAAACACGAACCAATCATGGAAAATGAGGACGTCATACTCACGTACGACCTGATGATTCCATCGAGCGTGAAGATAGAAAACAAAGCATTGCTCCGGACATTGTACTCAGGAACAAAAATGAAAAGACAGCATTGATGATTGATTGATTATATCAGTACCCAGTGATTTACACAAAAATCATGAAAATGACCAAATACCAGGATCTCAAAAATTTCAACAAAAGAGGATTTTAGGACCCGTGGGCAATTGGAATGAACAATAGACGAAAGATGGTTTCGTTTCGTTCGTCGTTTCGAAACCGAAAGATGGTTTCGTTCATCAACGAAAGATGAACAATAGACACCATCAGGAAAATGACCAAACACCAGGATCTCAAAAATGAGGTCAAGAGATCTTGAAAGCTGAAGAGCATCGAAAATGTACCAGTGATAATTGGAGCAACAGGAATGATAAAGAAGAACCTCACTGAGATTTTTTCAAAAAACCATCCCTGGGAATATCACCACAAATGAACTACAACTGAAGGCAATCCGGGGCTCGATGACGATACTCGAAAGATGAAGATGACGATTCCTTGGAACAAAACTCTGAAAAAGTTTAACAGCTTGGTCCATGAACCCATGATCCCTTACTAAAGAGGAGGTGGATACTTTGGTTCCTCGGAGGATTCTGTTCCACCTCCTGAAACCCACACATGGAGATAACAATCGATGACACACACACAACACACACACACACACACACACACACACACACACACACACACACACACAACACAACACACACACACACACACACACACACACACAAAACCCACACAACCAACCAACCTTGCAACCAGTGGCGTAGTGATGGGGTGCTGAGGGGGCGACCGCACCAGGCGCGAAGTGGATGGGGCACCAAATGACATCCTCAAAATAACGTTTTCATTCTCCATTTGGTTGTATTTTATATAAAAATTATAATACAACAAACTCGTGAGATCACGAGAAGCAACTTTCAGAACAACGTTTTACAGTTTAAACTCCGTGCTACGTGTCAATGTGTCAGGTTGATGTTTACAAACTCCTTTCCATCCTGATTCACTTTTTTCCTAATTACTATTTCTATCACCTCACACAGTAAATAAATCCGTGTTACAGTGTTTGCTGCGTAGATCTATTATCTTGTATAAAGAGGTTTAATATGCACTCGGTAACATGGAGATCGCCCATTGGCCCAATAGATGGAGGGGTGTAACTGTTGGACGTTTATTTCTCCCACGTTGATAAGATCCAGATGTCTCGCGACGCCGTACGAGCCCAATTAGCGAGGTCCAGGATCACGTGTCATGTTAGCCATGACGTATGATGTAGACATGTGGTTGAGGGGAAAAAGCAAAGGTTCTGGCGCTCCAACGGACTGGACACAAAGGTAAACGTGGTGCGAGTGAGACGTCTCAGCGAGTGTGATGGATTGGAAGGATACCCCAGAGGTAACACAATCACCTTCCAGCTGTCCAGCCTGGGTTTAAATCCCAACGAAGCTATAAACTGTTATCCTGGTGTTTACCTGGAGGGGTGATTCATTAGTGTGTGGGCCATCCATCGGATGGACATTAAGCTGGCCATCCCTTCTGTCTGCATTAGTTGATGGACGATAAGCTGGCCATCCCTTCTGTCGGCATAGGTTAGTGGATGTTAAGCTGGCCGTCCCTTCTGTCTGCATTAGTTGGTGGACTTTAAGCTGGCCATCCCTTCTGTCGGCATTGGTTGATGGACATTAAGCTGGCCATCCTTTCTGTCAGCATTGGTTGGTGGACGTTAAGCTGGCCGTCTCATCTGTCGGTATCAGTTGGTGGATGTTAAAGATCCACGGTGTTCTTCGGAAAGAGTATGGGAGATGTCCCAGCCCATGGCCTAATTACAGACACTACAGTTGGCTTGCCTACTCAGGCCTACAACTTACTGATCACTCCTCGAATACTAACTTCCATCAGTATTTTGCTATACATTGGAAAGTGAATTGATGATCCGTCCATCGCCGACATTTTTACTGCGTAGCCCGTAGGGCAATGCCGTCTAGAACACCGTTTATATGTCCGTGTGTATGTCCTCACAAACGTCCACCAATCAGAGCTGATGATCTGGTCACATGACAGGGGGACGCGTTAAGAAACAATTACAGTTACATATTTTACTAAAAGGAAATATAATAACCTTCTGTGGATTTTTTTGGGCTTGCGGCAGGTGTCGTAAGGTAGTTAGGAGGTTTCAGAAATTCCTAAATACAATTAGGATTTTGAAATGCGATCAGCACGGATCTTGCTCCCGAATCTGGAAGTGAACAGATAACGAATGGTTTCATAATATCTCGATACAATTGTGATTTAACATTATCTTATGATCTATATATATAAAACACAGTTTGTGTGTGTGTGTGTGTGTGTGTGTGTGTGTGTGTGTGTGCGTAATGTTACCGATAGACTCCTAAACGGAGAGGCTCACGTACTTGATATTTGGCACAAACATGGCCATTGAGCCTGGGAAGAACATGGCCGACCAAAAAATTTATTTCATATTATTTTTTAACCATATTTTTACCTCAGCGCATTTCAGCGAGGATTATTATGCACGGAATCTGACCGGTCGACGATTCGCGCACCCTCCCCCCTCCACCTCCCCCTCCCCCTCCCCTCCCCCTCCCCCTCCCCTCCCCCCTCCCCATTCCCCCTCCCCCCTCCTCCCACTCCCCCCTCCTCCCACTCCCCATCCACCCTCCTCCCACTCCCTAACCCCCCTCCTCCCACTCCCCATCCCCCCTCCCCCCTCCCCTCCCCCCTCCCCTCCCCCTCCTCCTCCCCCTCCCCTCCCCCTCCCACCCCTCTCCTCTCCTCTCCCATCCCTCCCCCTCTCCCCCTCCCCTCCCTCGCGGGAGATTCGCGGGAGATTCCAATGATTCTGAATGCTTTGGTTTCAACAGCGTGAAGACGAGATAGGTGTGAGGCAGGAGCACCAGCCCAGAGGGGAGAGCAGTATTCCATTGAGCTGTGGATGAAAGCCTTGTATGTGGTGAGGAAGGATCTCAGGTGTGCCAAGGAAGGACTTCGCACGACGGAGGATGCCCAGTCGGCGACTGGCTTTGGAGGCCAGATTTGAAATGTGGTTTTCCCAGGAAAGATCATGGCAGATAGTGAGACCCAAAAGCTTGAGTGACAGAACTTCTTGGAGAGGATTATTCAGAAAGTGGATGGGAGGGTTGTCCAGTCGGTCTTTTCGGAGAGACATCGTAAGAGTGTGAGATTTGTCAGGATTGAAAGACATGTTCCACTTGTTTGCCCCGTCTGTGATTTTGTCCAGGTCTGCAGAGAGTGAGGAGGCTGCGGACTGCCAATCTGAGGGATGAAGAATGGAACGACAGAGAGTAGAGTCATCAGCAAAGAGATAGAGAGGATTTTCAAGAGAGTCAGAGAGATCATTGATGAAGACCAGAAAAAGCACAGGGCCCAGAACACTGCCTTGGGGAACTCCAGCCTGAACAGGAAGAGGAGATGAGAGAAACCCATTCAGGACCACACGTTGACTACGACTAGAGAGGAAGTCCGCCAGCCATGCGTGGAGATTTCCATGGATACCAAAAGAGGAGAGTTTGGTGAGCAGAGCGGGGTGCCAGACCGTATCGAAGGCACGTGATATGTCAAGGGAGACAGCTCTAATTTCCTGTTTGGCATTGAGGACCTCCATCCATTGTTGAGAAAGCAGAAGCAGCATGTCCAGAGTAGAGTGACCAGGTCTGAAACCAAATTGATGATCAGAGATCAAGCCATTGGAGAAGAGGAAAGATTTCATATCTGAAGCAATGATGGATTCCATCATTGATTCCATCACGCTTGCCCCCCCCCCAGTGGCATTCCTATGCCATCTTTGTGGACTTTGCTGATAATTGGGAGAAGGCTGATTGGTCTGTAGTTGCTGGAATCTGTTTTTGCATCTTTTTTGTGCAAAGCGGTGATGTTGGCAGATTTCCAAGCAGATGGCAGTTGACCTTGAGCAAAAGAGAGGGTGAAGAGAACAGAGAGAGGGAGTGAAAGAGCGGAAGAACAGGATTTTAGGACCCGTGGGCTGATGCCGTCAGGTCCAGTTGCAGAATCAGAGTCGAGGGTTGACAGAAACTTTTCCAAATGGAGGAGTGGGCAAAAATTTCTCCCAGTCGATGTCAGAGACTGGTAGAGAGTTATAAGAAACGCCTAATTGAGCCAAAGGTGGCAATACCACCTATTAGAGCCAAGGGTGTACTTACTTTTTCCACATGCGAAATTTGCATTTATGTTTATTTAAATTATACAATGGACTACAAAATGTAAATGTTTCATGATATTTGTTGTATTATATCACCTTTCTCTGTCAATATTGTTGAAATGAAGATCAAATAGCTGTATGTTGAAATATGTTGAAAAGTCAAAACTTTACATGGAATGTACTTACTTTTTCACGTGACTGTATATTGGATATGTGTGTGTATATGTGTGTGTGTGTGTGTGTGTGTGTATGTGTGTGTATGTGTGTGTGTGTGTGTGTGTGTTTATGTGTGTGTGTATGTGTGTGTATATATATATATATATATATATATATATATGTGTGTGTGTGTGTGTGTGTGTATATGTGTATTTATGTACGTGTAGGTATGTATTGTTAATGCCCGGTTTCCCTCTTGTAACTACAGTGCTAGGAATCCAGGATATTATTACCATAGTGAAATGTTGTGAGGAATGCTTCAATACAAAATGTGTAATGTCTTGAGACTTTCCTGGCATTGCACTCATTATTTAATTGGCGATTAAGGAAAAAGAAGAGACAAAAGTTTGAAATCACATCACTGAATGGATATCAGGCAGCTGTTAAAATACGAACTTTGCAGCTGCCTATGGATTTCATAACCATTATGGTTGTGGGGAATATAGTCCGATGTGATGATAATATTTAAGATCAAACTTTTTTTGTGAACCTACACATGGAAGAACAGCCAATGCTCTGGAATAAATGGTGGACAAGGGCAGAGCCAGTTGAGAGTTACATTTTATAAGCAGATGTTAATCCCATCAGCTGGAATAACTGTGAAGTGATGATTGGTGGAGTGAGCTAAATTGGGCTTTTAAAACGGTGAAGATTACAACATCAAGGCCGCAATCAGTTGGTGTGGTTGGATTGGGAGGGAAGGAGAGTGGAAGCAGAGATGTCACAAGGGTGGTCAGCAACAGCTTCTAAGAGCAAAGATTGAATTAGGTCCTTCTTTGGCTGAGTCAAGAGCAATTTAATGACAATCTGGAGAAGGATGCTGGTATCTTGGAAAGCCAGGAGCAGCTCTGCTGGGTTACCAACTGGTCTTTTAGCATGGAAAATGCCAACGAAGGAAACAGCCACAGCAGTTTCGCAAGCATGTCTACAATTGTTATGGAATGATTTTTGGAAATTTCCGAAACATTTGGAAATTCTCCTCGTGTGGTTGAACAAATTGCAGTGGTACACAGCATGGTGTGGTATTTATTAGTTGAAGAGGATAGTATGACTTGGGTGGAGATACCAGTTAGCAAATAATGTTAGTATTAAAATTTTGACTTCAGGCATGGACAGCCGGTTCGTCAATGACTTAGGTTAAAAAAACGGCGAATGCTGAACCATGAACCAATGAATTACACATTCCTATGCCACCTTCAGTCGAACGTCAGGCATTGGCAGCAGGTTCGTGAAGGACTAGCACAAAAAAGTACCCAGTGTGAATGTTGCTATATCCAGTCAATGGCGAAACTGCAAATGGGGAATCCGCGAATGTCACAGATGACCACTTTGCCACAAATTGATATTTATGCTAATACTTGGGCATGCAAAACCATAAAAATCTGGTTGATAAATATGCACATTCATCCTGGTCTTAAGGCCAAAATGTGTTCTCTTACTTAGATCACCAGCAAAGCTTTTCGTGGCTTGCACACTATTTGACATCACATTACATGAATTATTTCAGCAATTTCCTCATTTACATAAACTCAATATATTATCAGTGATGTCAAGTGAGTTTAGTCAGGTCATCAGAATTATGAAAGCCCATTCCTTGAGCTTTAATTGCATTGCTGACCCTTCAATCAGTCGGAGTTGGAGTCACAATCTTAAAGGAGAGCAATCGGAGAGTTAAGTAGCAGACAATCATGCACCAAATGTGTCCATTGTACTCATTGATAAAAAGCACGAATAACTTGTTACGGAGCAGGAGACAAACTCAGACATATTGGAACTCGGTGACAGAAAAAGAGAGAGAGAAGGGGGAGAGCAGTGGCGTAGGCTATGAGGAAGTCTTTTACATATATAGCTGCAACTCATCAAGTTTTTTTATTTTATACAAGATCGAGGCTCGTGTAAGAGCTAACATTGATCACAAAAAGACAAACTGACACATAAAACATAAAACATGTGATAAAGGGAGCAGGAGAACAAGATGGAGAGCAGGGACATCGGGAGATCTGTGGGAGGGAGAGGGCTTGGGGGGAGGAGGCATGGAAAGGGGGCGGGGGTGGGTGGGAGAGGTAAAAAAAAAATCACATGGACACTGCGAGGACTTCCAGGAAAGAAGTTGGTAGTTCAAAAAAGTGGATCTGGGGTGAATTAACGGGGGTAGAAAAGATCAAGGTTTTGGATGGGGGAAGATAAGAGATGGTGGTGAACAGCTGTTTTTAATGGTTCCAATGATGTTTCCAATGCTGGTTCCAATGATGATCAATGCACACGCTATGAATGGCTGCGTTATCAGCTTTTCGCCATTCCGTCATCAGCAGGATTTTGTCTGATAGAGTTCAATATCTCTGAAAGCTGTTTGCACAAAACAACAATATTGCCACATCCTTCGAACAGGGAATTATCCACTCGGGTTACACACACAAACACACAACTTCCTTTCAAAGTAGCTCTGTGTATCTTGTGCAGATCATTGCTCCTAATTGTCGAGTCATCAGGCAGAATACCTGTTTGTGCATCACTCATTCATGCCACGTGACGCACCTGTTCTGCCATCCCATTGTAACTAAACACGGTAATTTGATTTGCTAATACCACATTCGTTTAATGGGCCAGGACAAGGACTTCAGACAGGCTATTCCCAAAACAATATAATTAATTACTTAAATACACAGAGCACACGAAATGGCCAGACCCCGTACTTTCAGAAGGGCGAATGGGGAGACCTCATGATGGCCACTCATCTTCATGGGAGTCATTGTGAGCGAATGCAAAAAAAAAATTTTTTTTAACTGCAATGTGTGCTACTCTTCAGAACGCTCTCACTCGTGGATGCATTAATGTAATTGTCCCACAGTGTAATCACCCAAGCAAGTAATATGCGCAACACCATGTTATGTGAGTGAGTTGTACTGTCTTTAGCTTCATGCTGCTGCCACAGTTAAGGGCCATCTGTGTGGCTGTTACCTAGCCGGCGGCTAGGCTGCCCTTTCCAAAGCCCATCTGAACCCTGGAGACATGACAGAAGAGAATACAAATTAATTAGGTTCAGACAGTGAAGCTCCATTAGCATATAAATGAAAGATGAACGATTCCCCAATGGCGAAACGGTACCTTAACACCACTTTAATAGGTCTTGAAAAGTGTGGTTGAGTCTGCTGATAAAGTGCGCATGTTGTCAAGGTTCTTGTGAATAAAAAAAAAAAAAAAAAAAAAAATGGAGGTGGTCCACATGCAAACACAAAAAAGAGAGACGAGAAAAGTACGTTGCACCTGTGTCCCATTATGTTTAATTTAGCCATTAAGTTAGGTATATGCTTAAATATACATCATTTATTATATCTCACCACTTGGTGACCTCTGCATTGCAGGTTTGACCCAATGGTTAGCTGTTTCCGTCCGATTATTTTAGGTTCACACAAGTGCAGGTAGAACGGCCAGTGAAATGTTCCTAGAAAGGGCCAGGTGCTCCGCAATGCAGTGCCTCCTGCTGGCACCTGGACTGCAGCTTTGCATTCGTGGGCTCATGAATGATACAGTCGGCATACACAAGGCGAGTGTCCTTTTCATGATGTTTTAAATACCACTGTACACCACAGGGCAATAGAGATGTCGGAGTTCTTCCATCACGTGGCCACAAAACGGTGGATAATTCAGTTGGCAATGAGTTGATGACATTTCATTAATATTAATTTCAAAACAAGTCACTTTACAAGGACTTCTTTATTGCCATGAGACAACCACAAAAACAAGCTGTGAGATATATATATATATATATATATATATATATATTACAAATACTCCATTAAACACATCTCAACAATGTTGTTGCAAATACACGAGGGCCATTGACAAGACCAGTATTTGATATTCTGCCTATTATGTAAAGAACATCTTATCATCACTTTCGTGGTGTTTTGGCTTATCTTGTTTCAATACTTTTATAATTAAAAGTTCAAGTTTAACAAACCCCCTTTAGGGTATTGCATACAGCTGCTGATGAATTATGGAGTCTAACCACTGGGGCACTGTATTTAGCCTTTACTATAAAAACAAGCATTCTGAGTATTGCGCTGCAATACATGTCCCCTCCCGGCAGTCTGTCGTCCGGAAAACTGTTGGGGAAATTACCAAGGGTTATTTACCCACAGGTTCTGAATCGTTCCCAATCGCTAATTACCTCAGGATGGGCTCACCTGTGATTCGCACTCGGGACTTCGATTTATACACCTCGCAGACAGGTCAGCAGAAGCACGAGAAAATGTTTTTTTTTTTTTTTTCTTTTTTTTTGTATGCTGAATCGAGGCTCGTGAAAGAGCTGACATTTACTTCACAAACAAATCAACCAGACAAACAAAATATATAAAAAGAGGGAGCGGAAGACAAGATGGGGAGAGAAGGGGAAGCACACAAACACAACATTTGACAGCAGGGAGATGTGTGGGAGGGAGAGGGCTTTGGGGGAGGAGGCGTGGGAAGGGGGGGGGGGGGGGTGGGAGAAGTATAAAACACAAGGACACTAAGGACTTCCAGGACAGAAGTTGGTATTTCAGAAAAGTGGAATTGGGGTGAAATTAGCAGGGGTAGAAAAGATCAAGGTTTTGGATGGGGGAAGATAAGAGATGGTGGTGAACAGCTGTTTTAAAGACCTGGAGGGTGGAGTGGGATTGAAGAGAGTGAGGGCGTTTGTTCCAGAGGCGGGAGAAAAGAGGAATGAAGGAGTGAAGGTTAGCAGAGAGTCTTGATTTTGGCAGTTTAACTATAAGAGGGTTGCAGGCAGATCTTGTGCGACCTGTAGGAATATTTGGGGGACAGAGCCCAGAGAGAGCTGGGGGGGGGGGGCAAGGCCAGAGAGGAGTCAGTAGAAGACGGAAAGACCACCAACCTGCCTCCGGTGAGTGAGTGAGAGGCCCTTGGAGTTAGCTTCATCACGGGAGATTCCAATGATTCTGAATGCTTTGATTTCAACAGCGTGAAGACGAGCTAGGTGTGAGGCAGGAGCACCAGACCAGAGGGGAGAGCAGTATTCCATTAAGCTGCGGATGAAAGCCTTGTATGTGGTGAGGAGCTTGTATGTGGTGAGAAGTTGTTGATAAAAACCTTTCGAGTCGCTAAATATCAGTAATTTATTATATTTTCCGGTTCACAATCAATGATCGATGTGTATATATATATGTTGCTCGGCTTGGCTCCGCCCCTCCGGAAAGCGCGCGCTGTGTCGCGCTGTTGACGTTCGCGAGACGAGGCTGAGGGAACCCGGTGCAGCTTGAGGAGAACTCTAGAATAAACAAAGTGCCATAACTTTGTCAAAAATGATCGAAACGTCGTGAAGTTCCAACTTGATCTGTAACTTATCATGAGGAAACCATGTACCAAGTTTGAAATCATTGCATTAAGAGTTTAGAAAAAAAGTTCGGAAAACTGTTCTTTGCGTGACAGATGGACAGACAGACAGACGGAGGGACAGAGTGCAAACCTATAGTCCCCTCTGGTGTACACCGGTAGGGGACTAACAGTAACAAGCATTCTGAGTATTGCGCTGCAATACATGTCCCCTAAAGGCAGTCTGTCGTCCAGAAAACTGTTAGGGAAATTACCAAAGTTCAAAGTGCCATAACTTTGTCAAAAATGATCGAAACGTCATGAAGTTCGAACTTGATCTGTAACTTATTATGAGGAAACCATGTACCAAGTGTTACGGAGTCCTCTACAATCTCCTGGTCTCGGTAACCTCCGAACCCCGAGAGGAACCCCGGCAGAAAGATATATTACCCTGTGTTGAAAATCAATAGTGAAACCACACTAATGATTATAAATGAACAAAATTGTATTAGAAATCACACACAGGAATAACGGTATAACAGATGGCCATTAAGAGTGCACTCTATATATATGTTAAATAAAGTCAGGTAACTCACTGCTGCCAGCGAGTGAAAGGACACTCCTCAATGTCTCTATAACTTTTCCCAAGGCGAATGTGATTCACTCCAGCGGTCGATAGAACGAAATCCGGTCGAAGCCTGAATCTCGCTCTCCAGTCGATATCCGAAGCGCGTACAGTTTACAATGGGGATCGCCCCGCCGAAACTGTACAACGGCGCCATTCAGAGGAGCACCTTCACCGCTCACTCAGTGAACCGCAACGTAATTGGAGACAAAGCGGTCGCACACACACATCCCCGACAAATGGTAGGATGTTGGGGTGAAGATGACACGAGGCAAAACCTTTGTAGGTGTCCGAAGCGCGGAGTTCACAATGGCCGACGGCTCCTACTTGAGCCAATGCGACTAGGCACGGATTCGTCGAAATCTCAGCGCCAGAATCTGACTACGCAGATTTTCCACTCCAGCGATAATTTCTGTCGCCGGATGTCCCTTCAAGGAACTCAAAATTCCCTCGCCACTGTCGGTAGACCTTGCTCGTTACGGAGCGCTGACGTCACGCCTTCTTCCTCGACTTTGCTCGCCCCGCTTCTTCCTCTTCATCTCTTCCGGGTCGGTTTCCTGTATCATTTAAAGTTAGCCTTTTTAACTTTAAATAATCGTTCCTGAATAATAAACCTTTTGAAGATAATAATAGTACCTAACATCAGAACTACGTCAAGTGTGTGAAAACCACAATAACGGAAGTTATGAATCCGTAACACAAGGTTGAAATCATTAGCATTAAGAGTTTAGAAAAAAAAGTCCGGAAAACTGTTCTTTGCGTGACGGACTGACAGACTGACAGACTGACAGACTGACAGACTGACAGACTGACAGACTGACAGACTGACCGACTGACAGACGGAGGGATGGAGTGCAAACCTATAGTTCCCTCTGGTGTACACTGGTAGGGGACTAATTAACTGATTTCTACATCCTTGTCACACAGACTCTCAGTCCTGGGGGGTTTGGTGGGGGATTGGGGAGGGAGAGGGGATTGCTAAACTGAAAATACCATTTTAGGATGTCATAGGTGATTACATGATTTTGCATATGCTTCATATAATGAAGCACAAATTTTTTGATTGGTTTGATGAAAATGACTCAATGTAAATCAACAATTAACAATGAGAAAAAGACATCAAATATCATGGCCCCCTTGGTTTTAGCAATTTTGCTGTATGGAGATAAAGGCCGCCAGTCAGCCATCTTGGATCTGATCTCGAAAATAAATGACCTGCATATGTAAGCCATTATGAATTTATCTGTGTGCCAAGTTTGAAGAAGATCGGCAAATGCATGTCTGAGAAATGGTTGAGGACGTGTTCAATATCAGATTTTTTACAACTAAAATGGCCGCCAGTCTACGAGTCAGCCATCTTGGATCTGATCTAGAAAATAAATGACCTGCATATGTAAGCCATCATGAATTTATCTGTGTGCCAAGTTTGAAGAAGATCGGTAAATGCATGTCTGAGAAATGGTTGAGGACGTGTTCAATATCAGATTTTTTACAAATAAATGGCCGCCAGTCTACCAGTCGGCCATCTTTTATCACATCGTGAACCAAAATGATGTGTATGTGTACAGGGTGTCCCAACACCTTGGCCCCCCCCCCCCTGCCCAGCTCTACTGGGTCGCCACTGTACAATGGCGGGCATATAGCGGGAAGGATCATTCATTTGACATCTCAAATACCAAATTTCATAATGATCTAATGAGCATTTCTTGTTCTGTTGCAGATTTTGTGAAGTGATGTCGTGGTCGGGTGATTCCGAGAAGAAAAGGTGGATATGCCGCATCATGGCTATCGCGTTCCGAGTCGCCAGGGATCAGATGCCGGGGACCATATCCTGATCCTGGGTTGCCAAGTACCTGAACAGGTCTGAGGACTTCGTCAAACGCAATGGGAACCATGATCCCTTTGATTGCGAGATGGACAGCCGGCCCGAACAGACAGCACAATGTTTGTCTCAGGAAAGCATTGAGTCATTGAGTTGACAGTTGACATTGAGTTGACAGACATGCATTGAGTCAGTCAATGATGAGTTCCACTCATCATTGAGTCGCTTGCCAAGGAGAAGAAAAGCATTCGAGGGCTCCAAGAGGAGATTGAACGGGTTCGAGGGAAGAAGAAGAGCTTATCAAGTATCCACAGGTTCCTTCAGTCCATTGGCGCAAAGGCTTTTCACCAAATTCCAGCACCGAAGCTGACGGAGAAGAACGTCGAGGATCGAATGTGGTTTTGTGAGTTTTTGAGCGAGTGGACCTCTGATGATTTTCTTTTCCTGGCCCCTTCTGATGAATTTTTCATTTATGAGGCTCGACGTCCCAACTTCCAGAACGACAGAATTTTGGCTCTTCACAATGATGACATTCCACAAGAACTCAAGATTCGAGAGAAATTGAAGACAGCACGGTGCGTTGGCGTCTTCTTGATGTTCACAGCGAAAAGGCTGATGTGGGTCATCAAAGAGCAAGGACAATCATGGGATGGCAAATACCTCCGAGACGTTGTGCGGACCCGCCATGTTATCCGTTCTTACGGAACCCAGAAAATGTCCTCAGCATCAAGGAGATCACGTTTCTGCACGACCGAACCCCGTGCATGTGCGCACTGGTGACCCAGGATCTTCTGAAGGCGAACAAGGTCGATTTTTTCGGAAACGATGAGTGGCCGGGAGCATCGCCTGACCTCAACGCCTGTGAACATTTGGGGGCCATACTCAAGGACAGAGTTGAACAACGCCTCCAGAACACCAGGGAAGAGCTTCTCACTGCTTTGACTAACGTCCTCGAAGAAATGGAGTTCGATCGTGACTTGTTTGTGTCTGTCTTGGAATCCTACTCCGCGCGTTTGGAGGCAGTTCGGTCGGCGGGCGGTGAACACACCAAATATTGAAGCAAAGCTTTGAAACTGTGCACATGAGATGTCGAATAATAAAGCTTTTTTCCTCTATTCGTGGTTTCTCCCTACCTCTCCTACGTTGGGCTGGGCAGGGGGGGGGGGGGGGGGGGGCTAAGGTTTTCGGACACCCTAATGTATACCATAATGTATTGTCTTTACACCAATTATGGACAAAATCGGTCTATACATGTCCAAAACATGGCTGCGGACACACGCATGAATGCACGGATGGACGGACAGACTGACGAGACCCAATACATACCTACACATTTTCACACAGATAATTGGGGTCCTCCTTAACCAAGATAGCTGAATCCCCGGGTAAAACTTGGAGCTGTGACCTTTATGGTTTACTCATTTGTTTAATCATTCAAGTCAATAAACTGCTTCTGTCCACCAGAACATATACAAATAGGTGCAAACCACCTGGTAGGTGCTGTATGCTGAGAGGGTAGTTTTTTTAGATGCAGTTTCAGTGTTAATAATGAAATTCCCTTCATGTGAATGTTGAGTGACATCCAGGTGCTGAAATCAACATCATTTCAAATGAATTACATCTAATTTCACCTTCACACTCTTAGAACTAGCATTTATTATGTCAATTTTTATTCAAAAATAGCCCGGGTATTGATGGTAGTGCATTGAGGACCATGACCATTCTGGTGCATTGCTGGTATGAAACTAGAAACATTGCATTGTGGCGGACACAAAAGCCCACTGGCGTGGTGACATCATTCCGCGCACCAAGTGGGCGGTGGCCACGCCCGAGGGGTAGGCGTGGCCTCATGATATACACCGGGCGCGCAGCCCGGAGCGGGCCAGTGTTACAGTGAGCTCCTGAAATAAAGACGCTTATAAGTTACCGCTTGTCCGCTTCCTCCTTGCTCGCAAGCAGCGCGCGTAACGCCGCGCTTTACTGGTGACCCCCTTGACGTTGGATCTGCCGGAGCGATCCTTCCACACGCGACGCCATTGCCATGGCCAACTTCATCAAACTTCCCGAATTTTGGGAGGCTCAGGCCGAAGTCTGGTTCGTCCAGGCCGAAGCCCAATTTCAGCTTCGGCGCCTCACCGGCGATGACACGCGCTATTGCCACGTCGTCGCCTCCCTCGGGCCCGGCACGGCCGCTCGAGTTGTGTCCATCCTTCGCCACCCACCGGACGCCCACATGTACGAGGCACTCAAGCGGCTACTCCTAGCCACGTTCGGCCTCACGGACGACGCACGGGCCGACCGCCTCCTGGATCTCCCCGAGCTCGGTGACACGCGCCCGTCGGTCCGAATGGACCATATGCTGTCACTGTTGGGCGACGAAGCCCCCGGTTCTCTATTCCGGGCGCTATTCCGTCGCCAACTTCCAGCGCAGGTTCGCCTCGCGTTGGCCGGGACCGGGCTAACGGAACCCCGAGCATTGGCAGCCGAGGCGGACAAGTACTTCGCCGCTTCGGACACGCGGGCGAGAGTCGGCGTGGCCGTCACGGCCCTCGTGGCTGATGCTGCTGATGCTGCTGCTGATGCTGCTGATCCACAGCATCAGCTTATACAGCATACGCAGCATGCTGATACGCACCTCGTGACCGCCGCCACGCCCCGCCCACCGCCGCGGCGAAAACCGCCACCGCGGGGAAACCCGCCAACTCCACCGGCCTGGCGGAGCCAGCCGCGCTCCTCCAGCTCCACCACCTGGTGCTGGTTCCACGCCAAGTTCGGCCACGAAGCTCGGCAGTGTCATCCGCCATGCTCCTTCAACAGGTCGGGAAACGCCTGGGCCGGCGCTCAATAGTGGCGATGAGCGCCGGCCGTTCGAGCAGCCTGCTGTTCATAACGGACACCTTCTCCGGGCGCCGTTACCTGTGCGACACGGGAGCGCAGGTGAGTGTCGTTCCCGCCGGCACGTCAGACAAGCACGCCGCGGGTGGGGGCCCCGCGCTGCTTGCCGCGAACGGGACGCCCATCCGTACGTACGGAAAACGCTGCCTCTCTCTGCGGTTCGGAGGGCAGGTTTTCCGATGGACGTTCGTCACCGCCGACGTGCCCATGGCACTGCTTGGCGCGGACTTCCTGTGCGCTAATGGGCTCCTGGTCGACGTCAAGCGCAGACGTCTTGTCCAGGCCGAGACTTTCAGCTCGCTCGCTTGTGCGTTGCCCAGCTCAACGAGCGGCTTGCCAAGCGGCTTGCCGAACGGTTTGGTTCCGGCCACGTTGGTCTGTACGCTTCCGGCAGCGGACGCATTCACCCGCCTCCTCGCCGGCTTCCCGGCCCTCACGCGGCCCACCTTCTCGGCGGGGGCCGTCAAGCACGGGGTGGCCCATCACATCCCCACCGTCGGGCCACCGGTCTACGCCCGGGCACGCCGCCTCGAGCCGACGAAGCTGGCGGTGGCAAAAGCTGAGTTCGCTACCCTGGAGCGACTCGGCATCGTTCGGCGCTCAGAGAGCGCTTGGGCGTCGCCGCTGCACATCGTGCCGAAGCCCGGCGGGGGATGGCGACCATGCGGGGACTATCGCCGTCTCAATGACGCCACGACTCCCGACCGCTACCCCGTCCCCCACATTCAGGACTTTTCCGCCCGTTTGGCGGGCATGTCCTTCTTCTCGAAGGTGGACCTCATACGCGGCTACCATCAGGTCCCCGTCAGGCCGGAGGACGTCCCGAAGACGGCGGTCATCACGCCATTTGGACTCTTCGAGTTCCTGCGCATGCCCTTCGGTCTGAAGAATGCGGCTCAGGCGTTCCAGCGACTGATGGACAGCATCCTGCGTGACTTGGATTTTGTCTACGTCTACCTGGAGGATATCCTCGTTGCCAGCGCGTCCCGCGAAGAGCACCTACGCCACCTCCGCACGCTCTTCGAACGCCTGGGCCAGCATGGCCTGATTGTGAACCCCGCAAAGTGCCGGTTCGGCGCCACCATAATCGATTTTCTGGGGCACCGTGTCACCAGGCACGGAGCCGTCCCCCTGCCGGCCAAGGTGGAGGCGGTGAAGGGGTTTCCGCGCCCCCGCATGATCAGAGGGCTGCAGGAGTTCCTGGGCATGGTGAACTTTTACCATCGGTTCCTGCCCCGTATCGCCCAGCTCCTGCGCCCCCTGCACGAAGCTCTCCGAGGTAAGCCGGGCAAAGGCGACGTTACCTGGACCGAGCAGATGGACACGGCGTTCACGGGCGCGAAGCTCGCCTTGGCTAACGCCACCATGCTCGCGCACCCGGCGCCCGATGCACCGATCGCCCTCACCACCGATGCCTCGGACTACGCGGTGGGTGCGGTGCACGAGCAATGGGTGCGTGGAGCTTGGCAACCGCTGGCGTTCTTTAGCCGGCAGCTTCGCCCGCCCGAACGCCGTTACAGTACCTTCGACCGCGAGTTGCTCGGGCTTCACTTGGCGGTCAGGCACTTCCGCCATCTGCTCGAGGGCCGTGCGTTCACTGCCTTCGTCGACCACGAGCCGCTGATCTTCGCGATGGGCAAGGTCACCGAGCCGTGGTCGGCCCGGCAGCAGCGTCACCTCTCGGCCGTGTCCGAGTACACGACGGACATCCAGCACGTCGCGGGGAAGGACAACCCAGTGGCGGATTGCCTTTCCCGGGCCGTCGCCCACGCAGTCCACCTCGGCATCGACTATACCCGGATGGCAGCGGACCAGGCCGCTGACCCCGATGTCCAGGCCTTGCGGACCGCCGTCACGGGCCTCCGCGTCACCGAGGTGGCGTTCGATGGCGCGGGCGCGGCCCTCTTGTGCGACGTCTCCCTCGGGCGTCCTCGCCCCATCGTGCCCGCGGGCTGGCAGCGCCAGGTGTTTGACGCCATCCACGGCCTGTCCCACCTGGGCGCGAGGGCCTCCCAAAGGCTGATCGCCGACAAGTTCGTCTGGCATGGCCTCCGGAAGGCCGTCCGCGACTGGGCCAGGACGTGCCTCGGGTGCCAGCGCGCCAAGGTGCACCGGCACACCCAGGCCCCGTTGGCCCCGTTCATCGTGCCGGAACGCCGGTTTGACCACGTCCACGTGGACCTGGTGGGACCTCTGCCCCCCTCGCGGGGTTTCACCTACGTCCTCACCATGGTGGACTGCACCACCCGGTGGCCGGAGGCCGTGCCCTTGGCGTCGACAACGGCGGCCGATGTCGCGCAGGCTTTCATCGCCACCTGGGTCGCCCGGTTCGGCGCCCCCTCAGACATCTCGTCCGACCGCGGCCCCCAGTTCACCTCGGAGCTCTGGGGGGCGGTCGCGCAGGGGCTCGGGGTCCGGCTGCACCGAACCACGGCCTACCACCCCCAGGCTAATGGCCTGTGTGAGCGATTTCACCGCTCATTGAAGGCCGCGCTCCGGGCCACCCTCCGCGACGGCGGCTGGGTCGACAGGCTCCCCTGGGTCCTGCTGGGCCTCCGGACGGCGCCCAAGGAGGACCTGCGCGCATCCGCGGCGGAGTTGGTCTTCGGGCAACCGCTGCGGGTGCCGGGCGAGTTCCTCCCCGACTCCACGGCACCATGGTCCGCGGCACAGCAGCGCTCCGCTCTGCAAGAGACCACCCAGAGGTTCGCCCCGGTGCCAACGGCATGCCACGGGCACCCACCGACGCACGTCGCCCCGGAGCTTCGCACAGCGGAGTACGTCTTCGTCCGCCACGATGCCCACCGGACACCACTGCGGCCCCCGTACGACGGGCCTTTCCGCGTGCTGGAGACCGGGGCGAAGCACTTCACCCTGGACATCGGTGGTACTCCTGACCGCGTTTCGGTAGACCGCCTGAAGCCGGCCCACCTCGACGTGGACCATCCACCACCAGTGGCCCGACCCCCACGTCGGGGCCGCCCCCCTGCGGACGGACCCCCGGCACCGCCCAGCCCCGCCGCCACGCCGCCCCCCGGTCCTGCACCCATCCCAGGGGCAGCCAGGGGCATCCCACCTGGCATCCCTGCACCCCGGACGCCGCCGATCGCTAGGGGGCGCTTCGGCCGGGTCATTCGTCTGCCCCGCAAACTGGCCCTCCAGGTGCGCGGGAATTCTGGGGGGGCGCGTGTGGCGGACACAAAAGCCCACTGGCGTGGTGACATCATTCCGCGCACCAAGTGGGCGGTGGCCACGCCCGAGGGGTAGGCGTGGCCTCATGATATACACCGGGCGCGCAGCCCGGAGCGGGCCAGTGTTACAGTGAGCTCCTGAAATAAAGACGCTTATAAGTTACCGCTTGTGCGCTTCCTCCTTGCTCGCAAGCAACGCGCGTAACGCCGCGCTTTAGCATCATCTTTCTGGTGGGTATGCAATGCTGGACATCCTCTCTGCAATTAACCATCCTACAGTATATTTCAAGAAGGAAGGCAAATTGTGTGTTCGTATCAGCACTCCAATAAAAATTCCCACCTGGAGATAGCTTTATAATTAGCATTACCTTTTTGGCATCGACTCAGAAACAACTTTAAAACAAAAATGTGTATGTTTAACATTATATTTTGCTTCTGTTCCAAACAATGAATGATCTTCAATTATATCCGACTAAGATCCTTCATTGTTCATTCTCTAGCTTTTATGTATTCAGGTTTGTTTCTTTGTTTGTTTATTTATTTTTAGCATACATAGTTTAAAGCTAATGGAAGAACCAAATGACATTGAGCACCTACTATAAATGGATGAGTTGTGTGTCCTGTTATTGTGTGTGGCATGTTTTTTGTGGAGTTCTATTGGAGCTTTCTGATGTCGAATGTGATACACCAAAATAATCGTTATGATCTCCTCAGTTGATGAGGCTAATTAACTACAAAACTCCAGAAGAATTCCCATGTTTCTAAACGCACGCCATGTTAAGGTGTATAGAGCAGCTTAATCGGTCCTTCCACGGCATGGCATTCCAATTATTACAAAATAGATAACTGTGCTGTTGTGCATACAAGGTACGCTAGAGGGGGCGTGGCCAAGAGGAGGAGGAGTTCCGGGGGTTCCGGGTGTGGGACGGAGCGTGGAGAGGATTGGAATGGGACGTGCGTTCGATGTTGGATTGAATAAAACAGCTGGACCTTACTGGATTCTTCTTTCTGAACTTTACGACACAACAAGCTGGCAACGAGAATGGGACTGAACTTGAATCCACCGACAACCTTTCTACAAATCCCGGGTGAGCCTTCGATACCTTTTTCGGCCTGGACTCGTGTCTTTGAAAACTCCGTGCTGGCGATACAGTTCCAGGAGACCACTTGCTGATGCGAGAAGCGCGCACTTTTGATACATTGCTTGGGCACCGAAGGTGAGAGACTCTTCTATACATTAACAGTAGCTGATAAAATAGCTATGAGACTGCACTTGGATTTGCAGCCTTGAGGAATTTTTTTTGTCCCCAGAGTTAATGTCCTGGCAGAACGATATAAATTTTGGCAATGTGGTCAGGAAAATGGCGGCGAGTCTTCGTCACATGTGAGTTTGGAGAGCTGGCGGATGAAATGATCCGGGACCAGCTGGTGGAGAAAACAAACTCACCCTGCATTAGAGGGCGGTTACTGCTGAAAACGGGACTGACATTACAGAAAGCTATGGCTATCGCTAGACAGACTGAGTCTGCAATGGCAGAGGCCAAGATCATAGGCCAAGGGGCTGCTAGCGCTATACAGGCCATACACCCTGTGCATACACTTACACAGGATTCGCAGAGCAGCAAAAGACCCTTTAGACTCGCTGTGAGAGGTATTTCGCTGTGAGAGGATGAAGTTTTGTACTTGTCGAATTATGACGTCATAATGGAGGCAACTATGACATCATCATTAACATATTTTATTCCCCACGGAGAGTTCTTTACAATGAGCCATGTCTCAATTTTTTCGATTCTGCACTTTCGGAGATATAGAGGTGCAAAGTTTTTCGGTTTTTCCAAGATGGCGGCTGAACCACGTGACCGATGACATCATCATTATTATTTTTTCTCCACCAGTTTGTCGACATGTCACTCAAGAAATTGCATCTTTATTGGATGAAGTTTTGTACTTGTCGAATTATCGAATTATGACGTCATTATGGAGGCCTTGGGCCGAGAGAGTTAAAAATTGGGCACAGTCTATTCCAGGGCAAGACAAATATGTGTGTAAAGTTTGGCGATTCTATGTGCAACGGTGTAGACGTAGTACTGTGCACAAACAGACAGACAGACAGACAAACCAACCAATCAACATACTTGCCGGAATCTTTTCCGGCAAGTAACAAACGGACTCAAATGCAATACCCTCTCCTCTGGCGAGGGTAATAATGGATGTATAATCCCCACCCTAGCTCAAACACATCTGGGCTTGGTGAAAGGCGAGTTAATGCTCAAGCACTACAGCAGGCAGGTATGTTCATGGCTGTTAAGACGTATGAAAATTCCATCCAATGGACCAACTGACCCACTAGTAGTGTGAAAAAGGTGAACTTGTGACTTACAAATAAAGTCAGCGAGAGTACTAAAGATCATAGGTCAGCATTGAATGTCAACCCAGCTATAAACTGTCAACCTTGTGTTTTGCATGCAGGGAAATTTGTCAGTTTGTGTGCCATACATTAGATAGACGTTAAACCCATCTCCCATCTGCTGGAATTAGTGGACGTTAAAGATTCCAGTGTCCCCCCCCATGAAGAGTAGGTGTGTTATCGCCGGCACCCTGAACAAAAATCCAAGTTCCTGCACTTCTTAGCAGCCTAGGTGGTGTAATGCTTATAGAGCATCTACTCTGAGTCTGGGAGGTCGGTGGTTCATTCTAAAGATTGAAAGTATGAAGCAAGGAACAAACAACCATAGGTTGGTAATATCACAGGCTTTGATTGGCCTAATGGCCTCCTCCTACGTCAAAAGTTCCTTGTAAGGGAACTCGTATTATTATTATAATTATTATAATAATAATAATAGTAATTATTATTATTATATTATTATTACTAGCAACGGTACCCACCCTATGGGCGGGGCTTCAATTGGGAGGCCCAAATGAAAAGGCAAAATATCAGAAATTGAAGTCTTTTTAAATTTTAAACAATTCATATAAACATCGGTTAAATCATATCACACGCAAATCATCAAAATCTAAACAGTATTTGTAGAATTTCAATAAAAGCCTCATCACTGTTCATATCGGTAAATATTATTCCATCGTGTTTGGAAAAACTGGAAAATTGGAAAAACATTATAGCCTATTGTACTCCAGGGGGTCCCAGGATTACCCACCCAAAATTTCGTTGCGATCGGTTCAGCCGTTTTTGCGGTACCTGGGAACAGACAGACAGACAGACAGACATTTGGTGAAATATTTTAGTAAGGTTAACTTCTGGAAAAACAATGGCAAACCATCCAGCATAAACCTAACCCTAACCATTTCCCAGGAACTCCTTCAGCAGCACTGACAATTTGTAGAAGGTTTGATATATTGATGATGATGATGATTATTATTATCATTATTATTATTTATATTTTCTCTAACAGAAATTCGATAACCAATCATTGGTAAATATTTTTGGAATACTGTAAGATATCGGTTTTAAGAAGAATTTGCCCGTTTATGAGATCATTATTAACTCGCAAACATTTACTTGTCTTATTGGTTAAATATTTCCAATTGTGGCTTCCTCTGAGTCATTCATTGTCTGATGTGCTGTTTGTCACAATATCACTACTCCAAGAAAATTGGTTTATTAGATAACTGATCCTAACTGCTTTATTACAACAACCTCCAGCAGTTTGATTATGTTCCACTTTGTCGCCTTTGCCTTTCAAACATTGGATTATAAGATGCAAGCCATGTTGTGCTCCGCACCTTCACGATACCTATAAATGTTGTTATTGCTCCATTATGCCAAATAATTTGGCAAACTGTTGCAATATATAGCAGCTGGGGAAAAACGTTTTTATTACAAAAGTGAATTTTTAGAAGCATATAAAAGAGAAAGATATTGAGTTTAAAACAATAATGTGCCCGTTTATGAAACAATATGACCATGAGTTTGCCAAATAAGAAATCTTTAAAACCTATTCATTTCTAATAAACAAACTGGATAACCTGGTCATTTATAACGGTGATGGATACTGAACGCTACCCAAAGTCATGGGAACTTGCCATACAGTCTACATAGCCATGGAAAATCCTATTGCTCAGAGTTTTGGAGCATCGTAAAGCTGCTACCTGCCAACTTATGTCTCACGGCGTCTCTTGGTGATGTGATGCAAATACTCATGGGATCTTCTCACTCAAAGAAAGGTGTCACCATGACATTTGGTGAAATATTGTTTCTACTGGGGGTTTCCAGGCCTTTTCCCACCTTTTCCCACCTTTTCCAATGGAATTCCAACCAATGGTTGTTTGTCTGTGCTCTATGCTCTAAATGCTGGGTATCAAGCAAAGAAGCGGCACGTACCATGTTTGAAGTCTTTGGCATGACTCGCCCCAATTTGCGGATTGAAGGTTTGACCCGCAGACCTAGAGCAGACACTCTAATCATTATGCCAGTCTGGTGCTTATTAGGTAAGCACTATTAATTAGTCTCAGAAACCACAAAGATGGTGGGCCTTCAACAGAAATTACATTTTCTGTGACCGATAAAGTGTATTTTTTTTACCTGTCGCAGAACACAAAACAACCACATTTGTGACTGCTCTGAAAACAACTGACTCAAGCAGTCCCGACAACGATTATTACCCTCATCAGAGGAGAGGGTATTGCATTTGAGTCCATTTGTTACTTGTCTTAAAAAATTTTTTTAACGAGTATGTTGATCACTCCAGTTTGTGGGTGTGTGTTTGTGTGTGTTTGTGTTTGTTTGTGTGTGTTTGTGTGTTTCTTTGTGTATGTGTGTGTTTGTATGTTTCTTTGTGTATGTGTTTGTTTGTGTGTGTGTTTCTGTTTGTTTGTTTGTGTATGTATTTGTGTGTTTGTCTGTTTGTCTGTTTGTGTGTTTGTTTGTGTGTGTGCTTGTGTGTGCTTGTGTGTTGTGTGTTTGTCTGTCCGCTTACTTATACTTGCCTACAGGTCACAATGTAAAACTGATCTTCACGAAACTTCACGAAACTAGAGTTTGTGGTCCGACAAAACCCCATATATTTTTGAGGTCAAAAAGTCAAAATAGGCCGAAGTTCAACCACTTTTTCCAAATTTCTAAAATCCTCAATTTTTATCCGATTGACTTGAAATTAGAATCGGATTTTCATATCAGCTAACTGAATTCAAACACCAACTATTTTTGAGATCAACATAGGCCAAAAGGTCAACAACCTTTTCAAATTTCTAAAATCCTCAATTTTCATCTGATTGATTTGAAATTTGAAAAGGATTTTCATATCAGTTGACTAAATTCAACCACCAACTATTTTTGAGATCAGCATTGTCCAAAAGGTCAATCTCTTGTTTTTGAGATTCCTAGAATCCTCAATTTTCATCTGATTGATTTGAAAACTGAATAGGATTTGCATATCAGCTTACTGAAAGCAACCAGCAACTATTTTTGAGGTCAACATCGTCCAAAAGGTCAACATAGGCCAAATTTCTAAAATTGTCAATTTTCATTCGATTAACTTAAACTTTGAAGACGATTTGCATATCAGGTCACTGAATTGAACCACTAATTATTTTTGAGGTTAAAAGGATGCTCTACTGAGTGCCATTCTACTTTGTTCTGTTTTGCCAAGTGTCGCTCTAAGAGTGATTTTTCATTTGTGTGTTTGTGTGTTTGTCTGTCTGTTTGTTTGTCCGCACAGAATAAATATGATATTCTCTGCAACTGTTCTTCCGATTGACAGGAAATTTTGAGCTTAGGGACAACTCCACCTTTATAATTTTTTAATGATAATTATGATGTCATAGGTCGCGTGGTATTGGCGCCATCTTGGAAAAAACGAAAAAAAATTGCACCTCTATATCTCCGAAAGTGCTGCATAGAAAAAATTGAGACATGCATCATTGTAAAGAACTCTCCTTGTGGAATAACATATGTTAATGATGATGTCATAGGTGCCTCCATTAAGACGTCATAATTCTACAAGTACAAAAGATGAAATTTCTTGAGCATCATCTAGGGATAAATTGGTGGAGAAAAAAATAATGATGTCATCGTTCACGTGGTTCGGTCGCTAAATTTGTTTCAACACAAAAGCCTTAAAAACCACTGAAAACACGTGCTGGTGAGGGTCTGCAATCTCTGATTGCTCTTTCTAGTTTTATTTTGTTAATCATTCCTTATGAATCAATTTTCAACACAGGTGAATGGTAAAGCCTGATGTCCATCTTGAGATATCTTACAACCATTGTTCTACAGATTACATGGAAACATTTCCAAATAACTCACTATAAAAATCTTAGTTGTAACAATTAATTCATGACTTTGTTTGCACACGTGTTATTGAAGTCAATAACATTGGATTTGAAAGATGACTTTTGAAGTAAATTGCTTAAGTATTGTCGTTTTTCACGACATATACTATTATAAT
This sequence comes from Myxine glutinosa, assembly GCF_964187855.1. Lineage (NCBI taxonomy): Eukaryota > Metazoa > Chordata > Myxini > Myxiniformes > Myxinidae > Myxine > Myxine glutinosa. The sequence continues at coordinate 41,629,667 of NC_136271.1, forward strand.
TTACCTCCATCATAAAAAAATGTATTTTGCTCTAAATGACATTTTCGTTTTGCTTACAATCAAAATCTTACCTACTGTATGTCTACATTGTTGGCGACAAGGCATCATGGAAAGTACGCTACGGTTTACATATATTTGCCTGACTATATTGTTGTTGTGCTCCATCGGTGTTAATGTCCGGCATCGATGTTTATTGTCCACATTGTGTGTGCCATTGGGTGTACACCAAGAATGACAAACTGCAGTGTTTTGCCGTCCACGGTGGATATTTTCCTCCCCTGTTCCTGGGGGTACAAGTTGTTCTCGGGCCTGGTACATTTCAGTCTCAGAATCAGCTACCCATGTTCTTTTCTGACACTCGATATGCACACTCTGCTTAATCTGAAAGTTTACTAAAGAAGTGGGTGGGTGGTTCGTGTGCAGCCACCCAGCTGCTGGTTGCATCATTTTTCTTTGGGCGTGTCTGCCGCTAATGCAATGCTTCTTTATAACCAGTTATCTGGTACTCATTTTGCTAACCTCAGAAGTATGACAGGCGGAGTCAACCCCACCTGGTGTTAATTCAATGGATTTCGAACTCAGGACCTTAGGATCACAAGCCCACCACCCGAACCATGAGGCCAACACCAGGTATTACTGAAGAAGTGAAATACATATATAATATATAATAAATATATATATACATAATATATATATATACATGAATGAATGAATGAATTATCGTTTTAAGGCCATTTTCCCTGTTAGAGCAGGGGTTAGCCTTGTGGGCCCCATGGCAACCATGGTTCCCTGTTTGAGGCAATGTTTTTATGGCCGGATGCCCTTCCTGGCGCCAACCCTTAGTCGCTAAACCAGGGTACACACCGGGATCATTCATCCCAGCAAGCTGGTACTCAATTTGCCGACCTCGGAAGGATGACAGGCTGAGTCAACCCCCCTGGTGTTAATTTAGCGATCGACTGGGATTCGAACCCAGGATCCTAGGATCCCGAACCGGCACCCTAACCACTAAGCCAACACCAGGCTAATAAATATATATAATAATATATTAATATATTATATATATAATAATATATACACATATTATATATAATAATATATACACATATTATATAAATATATATATAAATGAATGAATATATATATGCATGTATATATATACAGACTTGAGTTCGATATCAGTTTACATCACTTTCAAGGATCAATTTATTTGTTTCGAAATGTCAAATGTGGTTTTTGTTTCTTTTAAAGGTCACATTAACAAAATCTAGAATAATTTCAACATAATTCCAATGAACTTTTGGTTCTAAGACATCTTGAAAAGTAAGTTCACCCCCACAAAAAAAATATTCCATATTAAATGCCGTGTGTGTGTGTGTGTGTGTGTGTGTGTGTGTGTGTGTGTGTGTGTGTGTGTGTGTGTGTGTGTGTGTGTGTGTGTGTGTGTGTGTGTGTGTGTGTGTGTGTGTGTGTGTGTGTGTGTGTGTGTGTGTGTGTGTGTGTGTATATATATATATATATAAAATATATATATGAGCATGGCTCAGATAGTGGGTACACCCATTGTTACATTAAGGGCAAAATATGTTGTTCAAGGGAATATAAAATGCAACCTATTATGTTAATGTAAGTGTATTTAAGTATCTAAATCTAGAATTTCAGACCTGCAGCATGTTCGGTTAAAATATTATTGGCGAAGACATACAACACACTCAATACAGGCTTATATTGATATGCATATAACTCGGTGTCCACTTTAATCGGTTATTTGCAGTGTATGTGTGTTGTTTTTTTAAAATGTAATATGAAGCTCAATCTTGATCACTATGGGCATCATGTCCAACAAATATTTCAGCAAATTTGCTTCTGTCACAAAATTTTGGGCAAATGAAATTTGGACACCGTTATGTGCATATCACCAGCATGGGCCAACACCACACAATATGCATACTTAGAAAAAAAAAGAAGAAAGTGTTCAGCAAAATGAGTGTAAAATTGTTAGAAAGACGTCTAGGAGAATACACACACATTTGGAAGTATTTTAATGGACCCTAAAAAGTCAATATATTTCCAGAAACATGAAAAGATGTGTCGAGGACATGCACATAACTCGGACACCAAACTTGATGTTGTAATGTTACACTTTAACCCAATTGAAATTCTTTGGCTAATATGACCAATTTCAACATCACCATGAGCTAGATATTAATAACAGTACCTTATCCTCACATATGGTGTTGAAACAACTCCACCAAACAACTTTACCAAGTTGCAGTTTGTTGCATTTAACCATCTTAACATGTCTTTTATATCCTTTGTACTCTTTATCTGTTTGTCTCCCGCGATTAAGCTAATTCCAGGGGCCTTTCACTCACTCACCGCAGGCAGGTTGGTGGTCTTTCCGTCTTCTACCGACTCCTCTCTGGCCTTGCCCCCCCCACCCCCCCAGCTCTCTCTGGGCTCTGTCCCCCAAATATTCCTACAGGTCGCACAAGATCTGCCTGCAACCCTCTTATGGTTAAACTGCCAAAATCAAGACTCTCTGCTCACCTTCACTCCTTCATTCCTCTTTTCTCCTGCCTCTGGAACAAACTCCCTCGCTCTCTTCAATCCCACTCCTCCCTCCAGGTCTTTAAAACAGCTGTTCACCACCATCTCTTATCTTCCCCCATCCAAAACCTTGATCTTTTCTACCCCCGCTAATTTCACCCCAAATCCCACACTTTTTTGAAATACCAACTTCTGTCCTGGAAGTCCTTGGTGTCCTTGTGTTTTATACTTCTCCCACCCCCCTCCCCCCTTCCCACACCTCCTCCCCCCAAGCCCTCTCCCTCCCACACATCTCCCTGCTCTCAAATGTTGTGTTTGTGTGCTTCCCCATCTCTCCCCATCTTGTCTTCCGCTCCCTCTTTTTATATATTTTGTTTGTCTGGTTGATTTGTGTGTGAAATAAATGTTAGCCCTTTCACGAGCCTCGATTCAGTATACAAAAAAAATTTAAAAAAATTGTGATGAACAGTGATCGTAAATCAATAAATGTGGACAAATTCTGATCATTTACTCGAGATTCACCGATAGAAATGAAAGCCATTCGGCACATAACGTGGACATCGCAGGATGCGTGTCCAAGTTATGTGCGGCATTACAATTTCGGTGTCAGCGTGACGTGCCGAATATGATAGCTTAAATTTACCTAAACACACATTTTTATTCATGGAGACAAATTATTTTTGCCTCACCAAATGAAAAGCAGTACTTCATGAGAGAAACTCAGTAGAGAACAATATCGGGACGATGTTGATCTTCACAATGGCGCGTAACATGCGTCAGCACGAGCCAACCAAGAGAGGCATGAGGAAAATTAAACAGAAAAGCCATGAACTTCTGCACAATATATCGTACAAATTCATGCAATTTCTTTAGAGTTTTAACAAAATGTTCCTTTCGGTAATAAAGTAGATTCATACTTCTTACCTTGCAGGTCTTTATTAAACTGAAAACATTCAAATACTGGTTAACGTGAAGAATGATCGGACGACGGCGAGCTCCGCGAGTCGAAATTGTAAACTCGGATTCGCACGTCACGCGAGTGAGGAGACACGGACACGCAGACAAATGCTGAGCTTGCCGGAGAATGATAGTTCGCAAGCATGCGTGTGTGGTCTTATTGTTTTCACCGAGCAGGAAACTTGGTAAACAAGCATGATTTTCCGAAGACGGCGATCTATCGTTCGGATGAGGAGAGAGTGATACACACGTGACAGGGCTGACACAAAAATTGCGAAGAATTTTATTTGTCCAGATTTTTTATTTTCCGATCACAACATTGACCTCCTCTTTTTCTCTTCTTGTTTTCCCACTTATTTTCAATAAATAAGGCCATATTTGGGACGGAAATTTAAGGAAACAATATCAGCCTTGGCTCCCCCATTTTCTCTGTTGCAACGGACACCAAGCGTTATGTGCGAATCTTGTTTTTCTGGCGGACCGACAACGCATTGGAAACTCGACTGTTGAACACAAAACATGATCAACACATAGTAGTGACATCCAGTTTTATTTTAAGAGTAACTACATTGAAAATAATCAACAGGAATGACACATGCAATGAGAAAAACATTTTAAAGAGCACAAATGTAACATTTCTTTTTATTATAAAGGCCATTTTTTGACGTACTTATATTCATATTATAAAAATCATAATTAAAATCATTTGTATTGCTGGTTTCTACAGGTCCACCAAGGTGTCTGCCTTCACATCTGACAATTAGTTTTGTATCTAGGCACCTCATTTTTATTTTCTGGGGGAATTCATGCAAGCATAGTAAAGTGTACCCACTATCTGAGGGCCTCGGTTCCCGTTATCGAGGGGGGATTAAGCCCCTCGTCTGTTACTGACCGACGTGGTCCCGGGGGTATGACGCCACGCCCGGTCGGCGCTGGGTAGGGTTTTAGGCCCACAAGTCCTATGACCTAAATACCAGTGCTTCCCGGTACGCGAAGGAACACCCCCCGCTCACGGCCGCAGCGTAATGGATGTTGCGCCGAGCGAAGCGAACCGCGGCGTGAGCCGTTTACCAAGACTAGACCCGATTCCTTAAACATTGGCCAAAATCGTGCCACAGGTGTCCAATGAGGGAAATCACAAAGACGACACGGATGTGAAGAAGAGGAAGACGAAGGCAAAAAAAGGTTTGAAAATGCTACTATATTTATTCCTACTATTTACAGGACCAAAATAACCAAGGAAGAAGGAAAGATAATAAAATAAAGACAGAAGGAATCAAGGAGACACAGTGCAACGCTAGCTTACCTACAGTCTTAATTATACCCAGGACGAGACACACAAAACGGACGACAATCAAACTCACACGAATGGGGAAATTAAGGCAGGAACGATTGGCTGGAAGGAGGGGAAGGTCCAAGTGGTCCACAGAGCAGGAAGGATGCGGGTGGTGGGTGTGATCCCGGCTCGAGTTCAGCAGCCGCCGACTCTCCCCAATCGTCTCCGCACGGCGACGTGGCTTCTTGGCCGCAACTGCCGTCACCGCCATCGACGCTCCAAGCTGCGGTGGCTAAACCTGCCGTTGGTTCAAAGCTGCGGTTTGTTCACAAGCTGCGGTGGACTCTTTTGTGCATCTCTCTCCCTCAATCTCCTGCTTTTTGCCGCCATGGGGACGTCGCGTGCTTTTTTCGGACTCCTCCTCTGCCGTATCTTATCTCCGTCGCTCATCTGGACTCATCTGAGGTGGGGGCGTCTCTCGCGGGTTATATAGGCCACGCCCTTCAACCTTCGCGAACCTACTCGACGGTTCTCCCCACGCCCTCTCAAAGCCAAACCCCTCGTTCTGGGTTGGTCGGCAAGGGCTGGCTCACTCCTCCCCTCTATGACGAGGTGGAGACACGCCTTTCTTCTCCGAGCCGGAGCACATGGCAATGGCGGCGAATGCAGTTGGCAATCGAGGCTTTGGGAATGGGAATGAAAGGGGATCTACTCTATTTGAATTCGGTGCAATGGAGTATTAATTAATGGAGCTGCGGTTTGTTCCCCCCTTCACATGCCTCCCCCCCTTCACATGCCTCCCCCCCTTCACATGCCTCCCCCCCAAAGCCCTCTCCCTCCCACAGATCTCTCGATGTCTCCATGTCTCTCGGTCCCTGCTCTCAAATGTTGTGTTTGTGTCCTTCCCCCTCTCTCCCCATCTTGTCTACCGCTCCCGATGTTATTTGTTTTATGTGTCTGTTTGTCTTTCTGTGTGATTAATGTTCGCTCTTTCACGAGCCTCGATCTTGTATACAAAAAAAATAAAAAAAAAATAAAAATAAATAAATGGAAGACAAAGCCTTAACCTAATACACAGAATAAGGAAATAAACTACCAACAAGGAGGAAATCTATGATTGGCTAACGTGATTGTATATGACCTAACTAAGGGACGCCCTTTTGACCTTTATACACAACTGGAGGAAGGAGGGTGATATTTTACCATTTACTACACAATAAAAAAACACAATTCTCATATCCACAACACTGCACCCTCCTCCTCTTAGGCACGTCCCGGACCTATTACCTTTACTTTTAGTGTGGCACGTAGGTGTAGTTCCCTCTACATTTAACCTGACCCTGAGTGTGACAGTTTTAAAACATAAATAAATATGTCCCGCTGCTCCATTGCACCCTGCCTAACAGACTCACGCCCACAACTAACCGAATTGCGGAATTGTCTTCAAACTATACATTTACGATGGGGGAGCATTATTTACAGTTGACGCTACTTTTATTTACAATACGCAACCCAGGACCTGTGATTGTTCGTTTGGGGGAGAGACAGTCTGCCCTGCATCGACGCACCAGAAAGCACCCACAATGCACCAAAAACACCATCAAGTACCACAAAGCACCCTTTGGTGCACAGTCATCACAGTTCCATAAAAATAAAAACAACAAACCCTTGGTGGTGTCTTGCTCTTCGGCTCCCTCTGCTGGCTATTGTTATCTTCCAGATGTTGTCAACTTCGTCATTTTCTTACTGGCGGCCTATTTGGACATAAAATGAAAGTGCAAAACCGTGTCCATTTCTATTTATTTATGGCCCGCTGGGCCGACTATTGTGGTTCACCTGTGTGGCATCGGTGCTCTGTGACCAAGGTCCGCCAGCAAGATCTCGGGCCTTCATGGCCGGTTCCAGCAGAGGGGCCATGCCCCAACCCATGGGGTCCATCAGTGGTGCTCAGCCACAGACATGTGGTCCATAAGGTGGTGCATCGATGCAGACAGCTGTGGTTGCGAGAGTTTCGGGCGCACAATGGCGGACTCCCGCACGCTCCCCTCGGCGCCCAGTGGCGCACAGTCCTCGTGTGGGAGACAAGGGGGGGGAGGGGGGTAAGACAGGTGAGCGAGGGGTAAGGTCACAAGGGTACACATCAATAAGGCAATGCAAAACGAGGTGCGTACGGAGAGCGAAGTGAGAAAGCTCGTCCCTACCGTACGCCCCCCCACATGTGACCTACACTACCCTTGCCCTTACCCCATATGTACAACAATCTATACATTACAAATTCGTCACTAATGTCTCGTCTTCCCCATATTTCCCCTGTACCAAATTCGTCACCACAATCCCTCTAACCAAAATTTGCCATCACCAACTCATCATCAATCCTCATAAGGAGGGAGAGATGGAACACAAAGCACAATGTCACACCCATGTGATGATGCGTCTCACATTCCAAACATTTGCACAAAAATAATAAAAACATGGCATGGTGTGGAGTCCTGTCACCTCAGGTGAGTGGATGCAGATGGTGTGAGGAGATCTTCATCCTAACTATATACTTTCTAAATGACTTTAATACACTTTACACTACCCGGGGTCTTCCCTGCCAATCCATTGGCCAACTTACACTATGGGTTCTAAAAACCAATTCCCATTGACCAAACTGTGGTGCTTATCAATTTGGGGTCTCACTCCCCAGATTCATCTCCCGGTGCCCTTGCACAATTTCTGGGCTGAGACGTGTAGCTCTCCCAGCAGGTCTACCCACCTGCACACCTCTACCACTGTCGTTGCCACCCGAGCTTACCTAGCTCCTCACCCTAACCTATCTAACTGGGGAAGGCCCCTCCTGGCTCTGTCACCCCTCGGTGCCCTCTCTGGCACTGGGCTACCCGGGTCCGTCCTCCGGATCCTCGGGCCCCATCCACAACTCTAACGGCTCCCAGAGCCCACCTGCGGCCTCACCTGGCCGACATCCTCACAGTGGTGGAGTGCCCATTCAACTACACATACTACCAGGCCACACACCCAGCCATTTCCACGACACTAATGCACCCATCCAAACACCATTCTTCCACCACGCACCACAGATGCCAATATCCAACCACAATTTACCTGTACCCTCTACCTAACTCTTAAACTACCCTCCCCGGGTATTCATGATGGGGTCCATCCTCCCCATACACACCTTCGCACCATCCACTCCACTCCACAGTTTCCACCATACTCACTCCACGACCATCCATTCCATACTCCATATATTCCACACTCAATGTAATCCACACACCTGCAGTTGCACACCTGTGCAATCTCACTTGGTGCCACCTGCACCCTCTTTCCTCCCTGGACCATTTGGTCAACACAACACACATCACCATCACTCACTCGTACCCTGCTCCATACACCTGTTCAGTTGCACACCTGTGCAATCTCACTTGTTCCTCACTCACTGCTCCATACACTTCCACGCTCAATACACTTTCGATTCTCAACCACACGGCATCATCTCATCTACCTACTCCCCTCTGGAACTTGCGCTTCCCAGTCGCCCCTTTAACTATTGCGCTCCCTCGTCATTATCATCCAACTAATCTACCTGCATCCCCACTTACAGGTATCATTGTCACTACCTAACCTTACCGTTACCTATTGTCAATCTCTAGGTCCCTACACACGATATCCTAACCCTCCCGGGCTAGTTTTCACTGCCATAAACCCCACAACTAGTGCTCCTTTGCCCCCGCTGTGAGGGCTGGCAGAGTTGCCATCCCTCCACATCGGGTATCTCTCACTATAAATTTTGCTCACCAAATTCCAGCCAATTAAAAATTTGCCAATCATCACTCTGCCAATCCTTGCCAATCAAATTTTGCTTTTCAATTTCGGGTCCAAAACACTATCACCATCATCACAGTCCGTTTTATCTGAGCCTCGGTGCGTCGTCACATCATTAAAACTCGGCTTCGCAAAGCCGAGCAATGAACGCGGGTGGTTTGGTCGCCTGCAGGTTGAATCCGTCCGGCTTTCGGTTCAAGGGAGGTGGTTTGGTCGGGCCGAGATTCCACGCACCATCTCGGCGCGTTACCTCGTGGTCCCGGGCCCGATGGCTCAATCTCGCCTGGTCGGAACCCCGCCCCCCCCCCAGGGGGCACCGTTCCGCTTCCTCCTCCTCGCCCTTGAACCGGACCGGTCGCCTCGCCCGACAAGGCCCGGACTCGACCGTGCGGGGCGGGGCCAGGCCCGAATCGTGCGCAACGCTCCGAAGCGGGGCGATGCAGCATTGATCCGCGTGAGGCTTCGCATCCAACAAAGCGCGCCCCGCGCGAGGCTTCGCATCCAACAAAGCGCGCCCCGCGCGAGGCTTCGCATCCAACAAAGCGCGCCCCACACGAGGCTTTGCATCCAACAAAGCGCGCCCCGCGCGAGGCTTCGCATCCAACAAAGCGCGCCGTGCACCGAGCGCCCGCTATCCGTCGCCCTAGCTGCTAACCCGGTCAACGTCGATGCTTCACTTGCATGCTCACACCACGCGACCCGTTTCACACTCACAAAGCCCGGCGTTCCAACGCCGTCCGTACACTTCCTTAACACACCTCGCGCATCGTCTTGCGCACTCTCCCCACTCGGAACGTACCCCGTACCACTCACCATGGGCGTGCACTCTTGCATCCACCCACTAACGCGCTCAGATGGGCTCTCCCACACCCGCGCCACAACCAACTCAGGTGTGCTTCCTCGCACACGTTCCACCACCACTTTACTCTCCGTGTCACACTCACCCTCGCACGTACACTCCATGCACTCCGACGTGCATTCCCGCTCGCACTCGGTTTTACACTCGCGATCCGATGTGCTCTCTCGCACTCGCGCCACCACCAACTCACTCTCTGTGTCACACTCTGTACACCCCGACGTGCATTCTCGCTCGCACTCGGTTTCACACTCGCGCTTCGTAACACGCTCATTCACCGATGCACACTTTTTTTCCACAAGCGCGCCATTTCCACTCACAGGGGACCCTTCACCAATGACCGGATGCTTCCTCGATCCCAAGCACGCGAACATTCTTTTGTCGCCAAACATCCTCCTGCAAAATCTGCCCGCACAATACACAGCACGACTCACCTGGGGGATTCTCTTCTCCACGCGCACCTGCAAATCTTTATAAGGATTAGCAAGTACGGCATCAGGATGTGAACTTAGACTTTGTGCACAATCCATTCCTGCCTCCTGCCGCGAGTGCTTTTCTAAGTCCCCGGTCTCTCCAATTTCAATTCCCAGCACTTTTTCTTTATTCACCTCGACGACCGTTGGCTTTAATAAAATTCCCTCTTCTACCTCAGCGGTCGCCGGCTGCCCCATACCCCGGGTCGCGATCTCTATCCCTGTCATTCTACCTGCGCTTTTCTCCGCTTTGCTCAACCAGCGCTTCTCGACCCGCGTTACCTCATCGTGCACCCCTGGGACCTGCTCGCCCAATCTGCCCCCAAGGTTCTCCCCCACTGCCTAATTGGTCCCCATCTTCCTTTTTGACTCTGCATTCATTTCTTTTAGTTCCTTCGTCATTTGAACACCCATGTCGTTAATTTTCCTGGTGGATATGAGCCCCTGGGCATACATTTTGTTTTCCTCATTCCATTGGGTCAAAAATTTCGACATATTTGCAAAAAATGGATCCCAGACCGCTGACAACGCGGGCTCGACCGCCGCAACCATGTGCGAAGCACCGCCATTTTGTGCACCTGATACCCCCGCGACCGCACCTTCTTTGCTCTCCTCTTCCACTATTCCCACTTCTTCCCTGGGGTCCTGGGTCACCCCTAACCCCTCTAATTCCCCCACCTGCATCCGATTGCCTTGACCATCCATGGCACGACTTAAATGTAGATGTTATTACAATCTCGGCCGCTCCAAATTTTGACCAATTTTTTTTTTTTAAATGTTTAAAAATTTGGTTCGGGCCTCGAATCCCACTCCTGACACCAATTGTTATGGATCTCTATGTCGGCCTTTCCCCCTTAAGGAGGGGGGATTAATCCCCTTGTCCGTGACTGACCGACGTGAGTCCTGGGGGTCCCAACGCTCCTTCCGGTCGGGAGCAGCCAGGGTATTTGGTCTACAAAAAGTCCCAAGGACCTGAGTGCCACTCCTGACTGTGAAGCAAGGGAGGGACTCCCACTCAAACCCCGGTTTTAGATGGTCTAGTTGCCGAGTGGTTTTTAGCAACCCGAAGTTCGAGTCATTAGCATTCACCAACCCGATTCCGAAACGTTGGCCAAATCGTGCCACAGGTATTCAATTGGGAAAAGACAAGGACGACACGGATGTAAAGGAAAGAATAAGAAGAAGAACCAAGGTAGGAAATACAAATATGATTTATTTCTACTATTTACAAGACCAAATAAACCAAGGAGAAGGAAGGATACGAAAATAAAGACAGAAAGAGGGACGGACCAGAAGGACACAGTGCAATTTCTAGCTTAACTATACAAGCTTAACTTATTCCCAGGGACAAGATACACAGAACAAACTCACGTACCCAAAAGGATGGAAAGGCAGGGATGGTTTTGGACGGCAGAGGAGGGTCCAGGCAGATGGTAGGCGTCGAGGTCCGGCTCCAAGCGCGCGCTCCGATCCACGCTTTGGGGTCGAGGCGAAAACCCAGCAAACACAGCCTCGCGTCTCACCGACCGGCAATAGGGCCTAGAGGGTATCGGCCTATTGCCGCAATACAGGCACCCCCTCACGTCTCTCTCTCTGTCTTGCTAGATCACGCCTCTCGTTCGTGCCTTCTCACCGACCTTGTACCTACTTTGTCCAACTCTCATGAACCTTCAAGCAACTCCCTTCACAGAACTCTCACTTCAGAACTCCCTCTGCAGAACTGCTCGTGGGGCTCCCTCACTCATCTCCCTTTTGCGCGATCTTCGCACGCATATCTCATCCTCAAGCGCGGGTGTGACACGCCCTCGTCGGTTTCGGTACCGCCCTCCCCCCATGCTCTGTGACCTTATATGGCAATGCCACGGGCTTGCCTCCTTATTTGGACATGGCGCCGAACGGCGCGCCCCTCGTGGCGAGTGACGGGCTTGTTCCCTTATTTGGGCATGGGGCTGAACAGCCCCGCCCCTCGTGGCGCGCCCTGGGCTTGCCTCTTCCCGGCGACCCCGCCCCGCCTGTTCAAACAGAGCACGGAGCACATTCACTATTTGCAGCGAAATGAGAGGGCGTGCACCCCACGCTTGTGAAGCTGCTTTACCCAGAGAGGGAGTTTGGGCTGGGAAATGTAATTATTGAAGGGGAGCTATTCTTATTTAATTCGGTGCAATGGAGTATTAATTAATGGAAGACAAAGCCTTAACCTAATACACAGAATAAGGAAATATACTACCAACAAGGAGGAAATCTATGATTGGCTAACGTGATTGTATATGACCTAACTAAGGGACGCCCTTTTGACCTTTATACACAACTGGAGGAAGGAGGGTGATATTTTACCATTTACTACACAATAAAAAAATACAATTCTCATATCTACAACAATATGTACACAGACTTGGCATTTAATTTTATTTATTTATTTATATATATATATATATATATATATATATATATATATATATATATATATATATATATATATATATATATATATATATATATATATATACAGACTTGGCTTTTAATATGGAATATTTTTTTTGTGTGATATGTTATTTGATATGTGGGATATATTTAATATGGAATGTTTTTTTTTGTATTTTAATATGGAATATATAAAAATAAATGCCAAGTCTGTATATACTGGTCTGGTTTTTCCAACACTAATACAAGTGCGAAAAGTGGTTTTCTCCACCAACACAAGTGCGAAAAGTGGTTTTGCCACAATAATACAAGTGCAAAAAGTGGTTTCCCACTCCAACACAAGTGCGAAATGTGGATTTTCAACACGAACACAAGTGCGAAAAGTGATTTTTCAACACTAACACAAGTGCAAAAAGTGGTTTCCTTCACCAACACAAGTGCAAAAAGTGGTTTCCTACACTAACACAAGTGCGAAAAGTCGTTTTTCAACACGAACACAAATGCGAAAAGTGGTTTTTTCCACACTTAGAGAAGTGCAAAAAGTGGATTTCTCCACCAACACAAGTGTGAAAAGTGGTTTTTCAACACTAACACAAGCGTGAAAAGTGTTTTTTCAACACTAACACAAGTGCGAAAAGTGGTTTCCTCCACCAACACAAGTGCGAAAAGTGGTTTCCTCCACCAACACAAGTGCGAAAAGTGGTTTTTTAAACACTAACACAAGTGCGAAAAGTGTTTTTTCCACACTAATACAAGTGCAAAAGTGGTTTCCTGCACCAACACAAGTGCGAAAAGTGGGTTTTTCAACACTAACACAAGTGTGAAAAGTGGTTTTTTCAACACCAACACAAGTGCAAAAAGTGGTTTTTCAACACTAATACAAGTGCAAAAAGTGTTTTTTCTACACTAATACAAGTGCAAAAGTGGTTTTTTCAACACTATCACAAGTGCAAAAAGTGTTTTTTCTACACTAATACAAGTGCAAAAGTGGTTTTTCAACACTAATACAAGTGCAAAAGTGGTTTCCTGCACCAACACAAGTGCGAAAAAGTGGTTTTTCAACACTAACACAAGTGCGAAAAGTGGTTTTTCAACACTAACACAAGTGCGAAAAGTGGTTTTTCAACACTAACACAAGTGCGAAAAGTGGTTTTTCCACACTAATACAAGTGCAAAAGTGGTTTCCTGCACCAACACAAGTGCGAAAAGTGGTTTTTCAACACCAACATAAGTGCGAAAAGTGGTTTTTCAACACTAACACAAGTGCGAAAAGTGGTTTTTCAACACTAACACAAGTGCAAAAAGTGGTTTTTCCACCCTAATACAAGTGCAAAAGTGGTTTCCTGCACCAACACAAGTGCGAAAAGTGGTTTTTCAACACTAACACAAGTGCGAAAAGTGGTTTTTCAACACTAACACAAGTGCGAAAAGTGGTTTTGCCACACTAATACAAGTGCAAAAGTGGTTTCCTGCACCAACACAAGTGCGAAAAGTGGTTTTTCAACACTAACACAAGTGCGAAAAGTGTTTTTTCCACACTAATACAAGTGCGAAAAGTGTTTTTTCCACACTAATACAAGTGCAAAAGTGGTTTCCTGCACCAACACAAGTGCGAAAAGTGGTTTTTCAACACTAACACAAGTGCGAAAAAGTGGTTTTTCAACACCAACACAAGTGCAAAAAGTAGTTTTTTCAACACTAACACAAGTGCGAAAAGTGGTTTTTCCACACTAATACAAGTGCAAAAGTGTTTCCTGCACCAACACAAGTGCGAAAAGTGGTTTTTCAACACTAACACAAGCGTGAAAAGTGGTTTTTCAACACTATCACAAGTGCAAAAAGTGTTTTTTCCACACTAATACAAGTGCAAAAGTGGTTTCCTGCACCAACACAAGTGCGAAAAGTGGTTTTTTCCACACTAATACAAGTGCAAAAGTGGTTTCCTGCACCAACACAAGTGCGAAAAGTGGTTTTTCAACACTAACACAAGTGCAAAAAGTGGTTTTTCAACACTATCACAAGTGCAAAAAGTGTTTTTTCTACACTAATACAAGTGCAAAAGTGGTTTTTCAACACTAACACAAGTGCGAAAAGTGGTTTTTCAACACTAACACAAGTGCAAAAAGTGTTTTTTTCAACACTAACACAAGTGCGAAAAGTGGTTTTTTCACACTAATACAAGTGCAAAAGTGGTTTCCTGCACCAACACAAGTGCGAAAAGTCGTTTTTCAACACTAACAGAAGTGCGAAAAGTGGTTTTTCAACACTATCACAAGTGCAAAAAAGTGTTTTTTCCACACTAATACAAGTGCAAAAGTGGTTTCCTGCACCAACACAAGTGCGAAAAGTGGTTTTTCAACACTATCACAAGTGCAAAAAGTGTTTTTTCCACACTAATACAAGTGCAAAAGTGGTTTCCAGCACCAACACAAGTGCGAAAAGTGGTTTTTCAACACTAACACACTAACACAAGTGCGAAAAGTGGTTTTTCAACACTAACACAAGTGCAAAAAGTGGTTTTCCACACTAATACAAGTGCAAAAGTGGTTTCCTGCACCAACACAAGTGCGAAAAGTGGTTTTTCAACACTAACACAAGTGCGAAAAGTGGTTTTTCAACACTAACACAAGTGCGAAAAGTGTTTTTTCAACACTAACACAAGTGCGAAAAGTGTTTTTTCCACACTAATACAAGTGCAAAAGTGGTTTCCTGCACCAACACAAGTGCAAAAAGTGGTTTTTCAACACTAACACAAGTGCGAAAAGTGGTTTTTCAACACTAACACAAGTGCGAAAAGTGTTTTTTCAACACTAACACAAGTGCGAAAAGTGTTTTTTCCACACTAATACAAGTGCAAAAGTGGTTTCCTGCACCAACACAAGTGCGAAAAGTGTTTTTTTTTAACACAATGCGAAAAGTGGTTTTTCAACACTAACACAAGTGCGAAAAGTGGTTTTTCAACACCAACACAAGTGCAAAAAGTGGTTTTTCAACACGAACACAAGTGCGAAAAGTGGTTTTTCCACACTAATACAAGTGCAAAAGTGGTTTGCTGCACCAACACAAGTGCGAAAAGTGGTTTTTCAACACTAACACAAGTGCGAAAAGTGGTTTTTCAACACTATCACAAGTGCAAAAATTGTTTTTTCTACACTAATACAAGTGCAAAAGTGATTTTTCAACACTAACACAAGTGCGCAAAGTGGTTTTTCAACACTAACACAAGTGCAAAAAGTGGTTTTTCAACACTAACACAAGTGCGAAAAGTGGTTTTTCCACACTAATACAAGTGCAAAAGTGGTTTCCTGCACCAATACAAGTGCGAAAAGTGGTTTTTCAACACTAACACAAGTGCAAAAAGTGGTTTTTCAACACTATCACAAGTGCAAAAAGTGTTTTTTCTACACTAATACAAGTGCAAAAGTGGTTTTTCAACACTAACACAAGTGCTAAAAGTGGTTTTTCAACACTAACACAAGTGCAAAAAGTGGTTTTTCAACACTAACACAAGTGCGAAAAGTGGTTTTTCCACACTAATACAAGTGCAAAAGTGGTTTCCTGCATCAACACAAGTGCGAAAAGTGGTTTTTCAACACTAACACAAGTGCGAAAAGTGGTTTTTCAACACTAACACAAGTGCGAAAAGTGGTTTTTCAACACTATCACAAGTGCAAAAAGTGTTTTTTCCACACTAATACAAGTGCAAAAGTGGTCTCCTGCACCAACACAAGTGCGAAAAGTGGTTTTTCAACACTAACACAAGTGCGAAAAGTGGTTTTTCAACACTAACACAAGTGCGAAAAGTGGTTTTTCAACACTAACACAAGTGCGAAAAGTGTTTTTTTCCACACTAATACAAGTGCAAAAGTGGTTTCCTGCACCAACACAAGTGCGAAAAGTGGTTTTTCAACACTAACACAAGTGCGAAAAGTGGTTTTTCAACACTATCACAAGTGCAAAAAGTGTTTTTTCTACACTAATACAAGTGCAAAAGTGATTTTTCAACACTAACACAAGTGCGAAAAGTGGTTTTTCAACACTAACACAAGTGCAAAAAGTGGTTTTTCAACACTAACACAAGTGCGAAAAGTGGTTTTTCCACACTAATACAAGTGCAAAAAGTGTTTTTTCCACACTAATACAAGTGCAAAAGTGGTTTCCTGCACCAACACAAGTGCGAAAAGTGGTTTTTCAACACTAACACAAGTGCGAAAAGTGGTTTTTCAACACCAACACAAGTGCAAAAAGTGGTTTTTCAACACTAACACAAGTGCGAAAAGTGTTTTTTCCACACTACTACAAGTGCAAAAGTGGTTTCCTGCACCAACACAAGTGCGAAAAGTGGTTTTTCAACACTAACACAAGTGCGAAAAGTGGTTTTTCAACACTAACACAAGTGCGAAAAGTGGTTTTTCAACACTAACACAAGTGCGAAAAGTGTTTTTTCCACGCTAATACAAGTGCAAAAGTGGTTTCCTGCACCAACACAAGTGCAAAAAGTGGTTTTTCAACACTAACACAAGTGCGAAAAGTGGTTTTTCAACACTAACACAAGTGCGAAAAGTGTTTTTTCCACACTAATACAAGTGCAAAAGTGGTTTCCTGCACCAACACAAGTGCGAAAAGTGGTTTTTCAACACTCACACAAGTGCAAAAAGTGGTTTTTCAACACTAACACAAGTGCAAAAAGTGTTTTTTCTACACTAATACAAGTGCAAAAGTGATTTTTCAACACTAACACAAGTGCGAAAAGTGGTTTTTCAACACTAACACAAGTGCAAAAAGTGGTTTTTCAACACTAACACAAGTGCGAAAAGTGGTTTTTCCACACTAATACAAGTGCAAAAGTGGTTTCCTGCACCAACACAAGTGCGAAAAGTGGTTTTTCAACACTAACACAAGTGCGAAAAGTGGTTTTTCAACACTAACACAAGTGCGAAAAGTGGTTTTTCCACACTAATACAAGTGCAAAAGTGGTTTCCTGCACCAACACAAGTGCGAAAAGTGGTTTTTCAACACTAACACAAGTGCGAAAAGTGGTTTTTCAACACTATCACAAGTGCAAAAAGTGTTTTTTCTACACTAATACAAGTGCAAAAGTGATTTTTCAACACTAACACAAGTGCGAAAAGTGGTTTTTCAACACTAACACAAGTGCAAAAAGTGGTTTTTCAACACTAACACAAGTGCGAAAAGTGGTTTTTCCACACTAATACAAGTGCAAAAAGTGTTTTTTCCACACTAATACAAGTGCCAAAGTGGTTTCCTGCACCAACACAAGTGCGAAAAGTGGTTTTTAAACACTAACACAAGTGCGAAAAGTGGTTTTTCAACACTAACACAAGTGCGAAAAGTGTTTTTTCCACACTAATACAAGTGCAAAAGTGGTTTCCTGCACCAACACAAGTGCGAAAAGTGGTTTTTCAACACTAACACAAGTGCGAAAAGTGGTTTTTCAACACCAACACAAGTGCAAAAAGTGGTTTTTCAACACTAACACAAGTGCGAAAAGTGTTTTTTCCACACTAATACAAGTGCAAAAGTGGTTTCCTGCACCAACACAAGTGCGAAAAGTGGTTTTTCAACACTAACACAAGTGCGAAAAGTGGTTTTTCAACACTAACACAAGTGCGAAAAGTGGTTTTTCAACACTAACACAAGTGCGAAAAGTGTTTTTTCCACGCTAATACAAGTGCAAAAGTGGTTTCCTGCACCAACACAAGTGCAAAAAGTGGTTTTTCAACACTAACACAAGTGCGAAAAGTGGTTTTTCAACACTAACACAAGTGCGAAAAGTGTTTTTTCCACACTAATACAAGTGCAAAAGTGGTTTCCTGCACCAACACAAGTGCGAAAAGTGGTTTTTCAACACTCACACAAGTGCGAAAAGTGGTTTTTCAACACTAACACAAGTGCAAAAAGTGTTTTTTCCACACTAATACAAGTGCCAAAGTGGTTTCCTGCACCAACACAAGTGCGAAAAGTGGTTTTTAAACACTAACACAAGTGCGAAAAGTGGTTTTTCAACACTAACACAAGTGCGAAAAGTGTTTTTTCCACACTAATACAAGTGCAAAAGTGGTTTCCTGCACCAACACAAGTGCGAAAAGTGGTTTTTCCACACTAATACAAGTGCAAAAGTGGTTTCCTGCACCAACACAAGTGCGAAAAGTGGTTTTTCAACACTAACACAAGTGCGAAAAGTGGTTTTTCAACACCAACACAAGTGCAAAAAGTGGTTTTTCAACACTAACACAAGTGCGAAAAGTGTTTTTTCCACACTAATACAAGTGCAAAAGTGGTTTCCTGCACCAACACAAGTGCGAAAAGTGGTTTTTCAACACTAACACAAGTGCGAAAAGTGGTTTTTCAACACTAACACAAGTGCGAAAAGTGGTTTTTCAACACTAACACAAGTGCGAAAAGTGTTTTTTCCACACTAATACAAGTGCAAAAGTGGTTTCCTGCACCAACACAAGTGCGAAAAGTGGTTTTTCAACACTAACACAAGTGCGAAAAGTGGTTTTTCAACACTAACACAAGTGCGAAAAGTGTTTTTCCACACTAATACAAGTGCAAAAGTGGTTTCCTGCACCAACACAAGTGCGAAAAGTGGTTTTTCAACACTCACAAGTGCAAAAAGTGGTTTTTCAACACTAACACAAGTGCGAAAAGTGGTTTTTCAACACTAACACAAGTGCGAAAAGTGGTTTTTCCACACTACTACAAGTGCAAAAGTGGTTCCCTGCACCAACACAAGTGCGAAAAGTGGTTTTTCAACACTAACACAAGTGCGAAAAGTAGTTTTTCAACACTAACACAAGTGCGAAAAGTGGTTTTTCCACACTAATACAAGTGCAAAAGTGGTTTCCTGCACCAACACAAGTGCGAAAAGTGGTTTTTCAACACTAACACAAGTGCGAAAAGTGGTTTTTCAACACTAACACAAGTGCGAAAAGTGGTTTTTCAACACTAACACAAGTGCGAAAAGTGTTTTTTCCACGCTAATACAAGTGCAAAAGTGGTTTCCTGCACCAACACAAGTGCAAAAAGTGGTTTTTTCAACACTAACACAAGTGCGAAAAGTGGTTTTTCAACACTAACACAAGTGCGAAAAGTGTTTTTTTCCACACTAATACAAGTGCAAAAGTGGTTTCCTGCACCAACACAAGTGCGAAAAGTGGTTTTTTCAACACTCACACAAGTGCGAAAAGTGGTTTTTCAACACTAACACAAGTGCAAAAAGTGTTTTTTTCCACACTAATACAAGTGCCAAAGTGGTTTCCTGCACCAACACAAGTGCGAAAAGTGGTTTTTAAACACTAACACAAGTGCGAAAAGTGGTTTTTCAACACTAACACAAGTGCGAAAAGTGTTTTTTCCACACTAATACAAGTGCAAAAGTGGTTTCCTGCACCAACACAAGTGCGAAAAGTGGTTTTTTCAACACTAACACAGTGCGAAAAGTGGTTTTTCAACACCAACACAAGTGCAAAAAGTGGTTTTTCAACACTAACACAAGTGCGAAAAGTGTTTTTTCCACACTAATACAAGTGCAAAAGTGGTTTCCTGCACCAACACAAGTGCGAAAAGTGGTTTTTCAACACTAACACAAGTGCGAAAAGTGGTTTTTCAACACTAACACAAGTGCGAAAAGTGGTTTTTCAACACTAACACAAGTGCGAAAAGTGTTTTTTCCACACTAATACAAGTGGAAAAGTGGTTTCCTGCACCAACACAAGTGCGAAAAGTGGTTTTTCAACACTAACACAAGTGCGAAAAGTGGTTTTTAAACACTAACACAAGTGCGAAAAGTGGTTTTTCAACACTAACACAAGTGCGAAAAGTGGTTTTTCCACACTAATACAAGTGCCAAAGTGGTTTCCTGCACCAACACAAGTGCGAAAAGTGGTTTTTAAACACTAACACAAGTGCGAAAAGTGGTTTTTCCACACTAATACAAGTGCAAAAAGTGTTTTTTCCACACTAATACAAGTGCCAAAGTGGTTTCCTGCACCAACACAAGTGCGAAAAGTGGTTTTTAAACACTAACACAAGTGCGAAAAGTGGTTTTTCCACACTAATACAAGTGCAAAAAGTGTTTTTTCCACACTAATACAAGTGCCAAAGTGGTTTCCTGCACCAACACAAGTGCGAAAAGTGGTTTTTAAACACTAACACAAGTGCGAAAAGTGGTTTTTCCACACTAATACAAGTGCCAAAGTGGTTTCCTGCACCAACACAAGTGCGAAAAGTGGTTTTTAAACACTAACACAAGTGCGAAAAGTGGTTTTTCCACACTAATACAAGTGCAAAAAGTGTTTTTTCCACACTAATACAAGTGCCAAAGTGGTTTCCTGCACCAACACAAGTGCGAAAAGTGGTTTTTAAACACTAACACAAGTGCGAAAAGTGGTTTTTCAACACTAACACAAGTGCGAAAAGTGTTTTTTCCACACTAATACAAGTGCAAAAGTGGTTTCCTGCACCAACACAAGTGCGAAAAGTGGTTTTTCAACACTAACACAAGTGCGAAAAGTGGTTTTTCAACACCAACACAAGTGCAAAAAGTGGTTTTTCAACACTAACACAAGTGCGAAAAGTGTTTTTTCCACACTAATACAAGTGCAAAAGTGGTTTCCTGCACCAACACAAGTGCGAAAAGTGGTTTTTCAACACTAACACAAGTGCGAAAAGTGGTTTTTCAACACTAACACAAGTGCGAAAAGTGGTTTTTCAACACTAACACAAGTGCGAAAAGTGGTTTTTCAACACTAACACAAGTGCGAAAAGTGTTTTTTCCACACTAATACAAGTGCAAAAGTGGTTTCCTGCACCAACACAAGTGCGAAAAGTGGTTTTTCAACACTAACACAAGTGCGAAAAGTGGTTTTTCAACACTAACACAAGTGCGAAAAGTGTTTTTCCACACTAATACAAGTGCAAAAGTGGTTTCCTGCACCAACACAAGTGCGAAAAGTGGTTTTTCAACACTCACAAGTGCAAAAAGTGGTTTTTCAACACTAACACAAGTGCGAAAAGTGGTTTTTCAACACTAACACAAGTGCGAAAAGTGGTTTTTCCACACTACTACAAGTGCAAAAGTGGTTCCCTGCACCAACAAGTGCGAAAAGTGGTTTTTCAACACTAACACAAGTGCGAAAAGTAGTTTTTCAACACTAACACAAGTGCGAAAAGTGGTTTTTCCACACTAATACAAGTGCAAAAGTGGTTTCCTGCACCAACACAAGTGCGAAAAGTGGTTTTTCAACACTAACACAAGTGCGAAAAGTGGTTTTTCAACACTAACACAAGTGCGAAAAGTGGTTTTTTCAACACTAACACAAGTGCGAAAAGTGTTTTTTCCACACTAATACAAGTGCAAAAGTGGTTTCCTGCACCAACACAAGTGCGAAAAGTGGTTTTTCAACACTCACACAAGTGCAAAAAGTGGTTTTTCAACACTAACACAAGTGCGAAAAGTGGTTTTTCAACACTAACACAAGTGCGAAAAGTGGTTTTTCCACACTAATACAAGTGCAAAAGTGGTTCCCTGCACCAACACAAGTGCGAAAAGTGGTTTTTTCAACACTAACACAAGTGCGAAAAGTAGTTTTTCAACACTAACACAAGTGCGAAAAGTGGTTTTTCCACACTAATACAAGTGCAAAAGTGGTTCCCTGCACCAACACAAGTGCGAAAAGTGGTTTTTCAACACTAACACAAGTGCGAAAAGTAGTTTTTCAACACTAACACAAGTGCGAAAAGTGGTTTTTCCACACTAATACAAGTGCAAAAGTGGTTTCCTGCACCAACACAAGTGCGAAAAGTGGTTTTTCAACACTAACACAAGTGCGAAAAGTGGTTTTTCAACACTAACACAAGTGCAAAAAGTCGTTTTTAAACACTAACACAAGTGCGAAAAGTGTTTTTTCCACACTAATACAAGTGCAAAAGTGGTTTCCTGCACCAACACAAGTGCAAAAAGTGGTTTTTCAACACTAACACAAGTGCAAAAAGTGGTTTTTCAACACTATCACAAGTGCAAAAAGTGTTTTTTCTACACTAATACAAGTGCAAAAGTGGTTTTTCAACACTAACACAAGTGCTAAAAGTGGTTTTTCAACACTAACACAAGTGCAAAAAGTGGTTTTTCAACACTAACACAAGTGCGAAAAGTGCTTTTTCCACACTAATACAAGTGCAAAAGTGGTTTCCTGCATCAACACAAGTGCGAAAGTGGTTTTTCAACACTAACACAAGTGCGAAAAGTGGTTTTTCAACACTAACACAAGTGCGAAAAGTGGTTTTTCAACACTATCACAAGTGCAAAAAGTGTTTTTTCCACACTAATACAAGTGCAAAAGTGGTCTCCTGCACCAACACAAGTGCGAAAAGTGGTTTTTCAACACTAACACAAGTGCGAAAAGTGGTTTTTCAACACTAACACAAGTGCGAAAAGTGGTTTTTCAACACCAACACAAGTGCGAAAAGTGGTTTTTCCACACTAATACAAGTGCAAAAGTGGTTTCCTGCACCAACACAAGTGCGAAAAGTGGTTTTTCAACACTAACACAAGTGCGAAAGTGGTTTTTCAACACTAACACAAGTGCAAAAAGTCGTTTTTAAACACTAACACAAGTGCGAAAAGTGTTTTTTCCACACTAATACAAGTGCAAAAGTGGTTTCCTGCACCAACACAAGTGCAAAAAGTGGTTTTTCAACACTAACACAAGTGCAAAAAGTGGTTTTTTCAACACTATCACAAGTGCAAAAAGTGTTTTTTCTACACTAATACAAGTGCAAAAGTGGTTTTTCAACACTAACACAAGTGCTAAAAGTGGTTTTTCAACACTAACACAAGTGCGAAAAGTGGTTTTTCCACACTAATACAAGTGCAAAAGTGGTTTCCTGCATCAACACAAGTGCGAAAAGTGGTTTTTCAACACTAACACAAGTGCGAAAAGTGGTTTTTCAACACTAACACAAGTGCGAAAAGTGGTTTTTCAACACTATCACAAGTGCAAAAAGTGTTTTTTCCACACTAATACAAGTGCAAAAGTGGTTTCCTGCACCAACACAAGTGCGAAAAGTGGTTTTTCAACACTAACACAAGTGCGAAAAGTGGTTTTTCAACACTAACACAAGTGCGAAAAGTGGTTTTTCAACACCAACACAAGTGCGAAAAGTGGTTTTTCACACTAATACAAGTGCAAAAGTGGTTTCCTGCACCAACACAAGTGCGAAAAGTCGTTTTTTAAACACTAACACAAGTGCGAAAAGTGGTTTTTCAACACTAACACAAGTGCGAAAAGTGGTTTTTCCACACTAATACAAGTGCAAAAGTGGTTTCCTGCACCAACACAAGTGCGAAAAGTGGTTTTTCAACACTATCACAAGTGCAAAAAGTGTTTTTTCTACACTAATACAAGTGCAAAAGTGATTTTTCAACACTAACACAAGTGCGAAAAGTGGTTTTTCAACACTAACACAAGTGCAAAAAGTGGTTTTTCAACACTAACACAAGTGCGAAAAGTGGTTTTTCCACACTAATACAAGTGCAAAAAGTGTTTTTTCCACACTAATACAAGTGCCAAAGTGGTTTCCTGCACCAACACAAGTGCGAAAAGTGGTTTTTAAACACTAACACAAGTGCGAAAAGTGGTTTTTCAACACTAACACAAGTGCGAAAAGTGTTTTTTCCACACTAATACAAGTGCAAAAGTGGTTTCCTGCACCAACACAAGTGCGAAAAGTGGTTTTTCAACACTAACACAAGTGCGAAAAGTGGTTTTTCAACACCAACACAAGTGCAAAAAGTGGTTTTTCAACACTAACACAAGTGCGAAAAGTGTTTTTTCCACACTAATACAAGTGCAAAAGTGGTTTCCTGCACCAACACAAGTGCGAAAAGTGGTTTTTCAACACTAACACAAGTGCGAAAAGTGGTTTTTCAACACTAACACAAGTGCGAAAAGTGGTTTTTCAACACTAACACAAGTGCGAAAAGTGTTTTTTCCACGCTAATACAAGTGCAAAAGTGGTTTCCTGCACCAACACAAGTGCAAAAAGTGGTTTTTCAACACTAACACAAGTGCGAAAAGTGGTTTTTCAACACTAACACAAGTGCGAAAAGTGTTTTTTCCACACTAATACAAGTGCAAAAGTGGTTTCCTGCACCAACACAAGTGCGAAAAGTGGTTTTTCAACACTCACACAAGTGCAAAAAGTGGTTTTTCAACACTAACACAAGTGCAAAAAGTGTTTTTTCTACACTAATACAAGTGCAAAAGTGATTTTTCAACACTAACACAAGTGCGAAAAGTGGTTTTTCAACACTAACACAAGTGCAAAAAGTGGTTTTTCAACACTAACACAAGTGCGAAAAGTGGTTTTTCCACACTAATACAAGTGCAAAAGTGGTTTCCTGCACCAACACAAGTGCGAAAAGTGGTTTTTAAACACTAACACAAGTGCGAAAAGTGGTTTTTCAACACTAACACAAGTGCAAAAAGTGTTTTTTCCACACTAATACAAGTGCAAAAGTGGTTTCCTGCACCAACACAAGTGCGAAAAGTGGTTTTTCAACACCAACACAAGTGCAAAAAGTGGTTTTTCAACACTAACACAAGTGCGAAAAGTGTTTTTTCCACACTAATACAAGTGCAAAAGTGGTTTCCTGCACCAACACAAGTGCGAAAAGTGGTTTTTCAACACTAACACAAGTGCGAAAAGTGGTTTTTCAACACTAACACAAGTGCGAAAAGTGTTTTTTCCACACTAATACAAGTGCAAAAGTGGTTTCCTGCACCAACACAAGTGCGAAAAGTGGTTTTTCAACACTAACACAAGTGCGAAAAGTGGTTTTTCAACACTAACACAAGTGCGAAAAGTGTTTTTCCACACTAATACAAGTGCAAAAGTGGTTTCCTGCACCAACACAAGTGCGAAAAGTGGTTTTTCAACACTCACAAGTGCAAAAAGTGGTTTTTCAACACTAACACAAGTGCGAAAAGTGGTTTTTCAACACTAACACAAGTGCGAAAAGTGGTTTTTCCACACTACTACAAGTGCAAAAGTGGTTCCCTGCACCAACACAAGTGCGAAAAGTGGTTTTTCAACACTAACACAAGTGCGAAAAGTATTTTTTCAACACTAGCACAAGTGCGAAAAGTGGTTTTTCCACACTAATACAAGTGCAAAAGTGGTTTCCTGCACCAACACAAGTGCGAAAAGTGGTTTTTCAACACTAACACAAGTGCGAAAAGTGGTTTTTCAACACTAACACAAGTGCGAAAAGTGTTTTTTCCACACTAATACAAGTGCAAAAGTGGTTTCCTGCACCAACACAAGTGCGAAAAGTGGTTTTTCAACACTCACACAAGTGCAAAAAGTGGTTTTTCAACACTAACACAAGTGCGAAAAGTGGTTTTTCAACACTAACACAAGTGCGAAAAGTGGTTTTTCCACACTAATACAAGTGCAAAAGTGGTTCCCTGCACCAACACAAGTGCGAAAAGTGGTTTTTCAACACTAACACAAGTGCGAAAAGTAGTTTTTCAACACTAACACAAGTGCGAAAAGTGGTTTTTCCACACTAATACAAGTGCAAAAGTGGTTCCCTGCACCAACACAAGTGCGAAAAGTGGTTTTTCAACACTAACACAAGTGCGAAAAGTAGTTTTTCAACACTAACACAAGTGCGAAAAGTGGTTTTTCCACACTAATACAAGTGCAAAAGTGGTTTCCTGCACCAACACAAGTGCGAAAAGTGGTTTTTCAACACTAACACAAGTGCGAAAAGTGGTTTTTCAACACTAACACAAGTGCGAAAAGTGTTTTTCAACACTAACACAAGTGCGAAAAGTGTTTTTTCCACACTAATACAAGTGCAAAAGTGGTTTCCTGCACCAACACAAGTGCAAAAAGTGGTTTTTCAACACTAACACAAGTGCAAAAAGTGGTTTTTCAACACTAACACAAGTGCGAAAAGTGGTTTTTCAACACTAACACAAGTGCGAAAAGTGGTTTTTCAACACTAACACAAGTGCGAAAAGTGTTATTTCCACACTAATACAAGTGCAAAAGTGGTTTCCTGCACCAACACAAGTGCGAAAAGTGGTTTTTCAACACTAACACAAGTGCGAAAAGTGGTTTTTCCACACTAATACAAGTGCAAAAGTGGTTTCCTGCACCAACACAAGTGCGAAAAGTGGTTTTTCAACACCAACACAAGTGCAAAAAGTGGTTTTTCAACACTAACACAAGTGCGAAAAGTGTTTTTTCCACACTAATACAAGTGCAAAAGTGGTTTCCTGCACCAACACAAGTGCGAAAAGTGGTTTTTCAACACTAACACAAGTGCGAAAAGTGGTTTTTCAACACTATCACAAGTGCAAAAAGTGTTTTTTCTACACTAATACAAGTGCAAAAAGTGTTTTTTCTACACTAACACAAGTGCAAAAAGTGTTTTTTCCACACTAATACAAGTGCAAAAGTGGTTTCCTGCACCAACACAAGTGCGAAAAGTGGTTTTTCAACACTAACACAAGTTCAAAAAGTGGTTTTTCAACACTAACACAAGTGCGAAAAGTGGTTTTTCCACACTAATACAAGTGCAAAAGTGGTTTCCTGCACCAACACAATTGCGAAAAGTGGTTTTTAAACACTAACACAAGTGCGAAAAGTGGTTTTTCAACACTAACACAAGTGCGAAAAGTGTTTTTTCCACACTAATACAAGTGCCAAAGTGGTTTCCTGCACCAACACAAGTGCGAAAAGTGGTTTTTCAACACTAACACAAGTGCGAAAAGTGGTTTTTCAACACCAACACAAGTGCAAAAAGTGGTTTTTCAACACTAACACAAGTGCGAAAAGTGGTTTTTCCACACTAATACAAGTGCAAAAGTGGTTTCCTGCACCAACACAAGTGCGAAAAGTGGTTTTTCAACACCAACACAAGTGCGAAAAGTGGTTTTTCAACACTAACACAAGTGCGAAAAGTGGTTTTTCAACACTAACACAAGTGCGAAAAGTGTTTTTTCCACGCTAATACAAGTGCAAAAGTGGTTTCCTGCACCAACACAAGTGCAAAAAGTGGTTTTTCAACACTAACACAAGTGCGAAAAGTGGTTTTTCAACACTAACACAAGTGCGAAAAGTGTTTTTTCCACACTAATACAAGTGCAAAAGTGGTTTCCTGCACCAACACAAGTGCGAAAAGTGGTTTTTCAACACTCACACAAGTGCAAAAAGTGGTTTTTCAACACTAACACAAGTGCAAAAAGTGTTTTTTCTACACTAATACAAGTGCAAAAGTGATTTTTCAACACTAACACAAGTGCGAAAAGTGGTTTTTCAACACTAACACAAGTGCAAAAAATGGTTTTTCAACACTAACACAAGTGCAAAAAGTGGTTTTTCCACACTAATACAAGTGCAAAAGTGGTTTCCTGCACCAACACAAGTGAGAAAAGTGGTTTTTAAACACTAACACAAGTGCGAAATGTGGTTTTTCAACACTAACACAAGTGCAAAAAGTGTTTTTTCCACACTAATACAAGTGCCAAAGTGGTTTCCTGCACCAACACAAGTGCGAAAAGTGGTTTTTAAACACTAACACAAGTGCGAAAAGTGGTTTTTCAACACTAACACAAGTGCGAAAAGTGTTTTTTCCACACTAATACAAGTGCAAAAGTGGTTTCCTGCACCAACACAAGTGCGAAAAGTGGTTTTTCAACACTAACACAAGTGCGAAAAGTGGTTTTTCAACACCAAC
Source organism: Myxine glutinosa (assembly GCF_964187855.1). Lineage (NCBI taxonomy): Eukaryota > Metazoa > Chordata > Myxini > Myxiniformes > Myxinidae > Myxine > Myxine glutinosa. Next base: position 41,657,803 of record NC_136271.1, read on the forward strand.
ACAAGTGCAAAAAGTGGTTTTTCAACACTAACACAAGTACGAAAAGTGTTTTTTCCACACTAATACAAGTGCAAAAGTGGTTTCCTGCACCAACACAAGTGCGAAAAGTGGTTTTTCAACACTAACACAAGTGCGAAAAGTGGTTTTTCAACACTAACACAAGTGCAAAAAGTGGTTTTTCAACACTAACACAAGTGCGAAAAGTGGTTTTTCAACACTAACAAGTGCGAAAAGTGGTTTTTCCACACTACTACAAGTGCAAAAGTGGTTCCCTGCACCAACACAAGTGCGAAAAGTGGTTTTTCAACACTAACACAAGTGCGAAAAGTAGTTTTTCAACACTAACACAAGTGCGAAAAGTGGTTTTTCCACACTAATACAAGTGCAAAAGTGGTTTCCTGCACCAACACAAGTGCGAAAAGTGGTTTTTCAACACTAACACAAGTGCGAAAAGTGGTTTTTCAACACTAACACAAGTGCGAAAAGTGTTTTTTCCACACTAATACAAGTGCAAAAGTGGTTTCCTGCACCAACACAAGTGCGAAAAGTGGTTTTTCAACACTCACACAAGTGCAAAAAGTGGTTTTTCAACACTAACACAAGTGCGAAAAGTGGTTTTTCAACACTAACACAAGTGCGAAAAGTGGTTTTTCCACACTAATACAAGTGCAAAAGTGGTTCCCTGCACCAACACAAGTGCGAAAAGTGGTTTTTCAACACTAACACAAGTGCGAAAAGTAGTTTTTCAACACTAACACAAGTGCGAAAAGTGGTTTTTCCACACTAAGTGCAAAAGTGGTTCCCTGCACCAACACAAGTGCGAAAAGTGGTTTTTCAACACTAACACAAGTGCGAAAAGTCGTTTTTCAACACTAACACAAGTGCGAAAAGTGTTTTTTCCACACTAATACAAGTGCAAAAGTGGTTTCCTGCACCAACACAAGTGCGAAAAGTGGTTTTTCAACACTAACACAAGTGCGAAAAGTGGTTTTTCAACACTAACACAAGTGCGAAAAGTGGTTTTTCAACACTAACACAAGTGCAAAAAGTGGTTTTTAAACACTAACACAAGTGCGAAAAGTGTTTTTTCCACACTAATACAAGTGCAAAAGTGGTTTCCTGCACCAACACAAGTGCGAAAAGTGGTTTTTCAACACTAACGCAAGTGCGAAAAGTGGTTTTTCAACACCAACACAAGTGCAAAAAGTGCTTTTTCCACACTAATACAAGTGCAAAAGTGGTTTCCTGCACCAACACAAGTGCGAAAAGTGGTTTTTCAACACTAACACAAGTGCGAAAAGTGGTTTTTCAACACTATCACAAGTGCAAAAAGTGTTTTTTCTACACTAATACAAGTGCAAAAAGTGTTTTTTCTACACTAACACAAGTGCAAAAAGTGTTTTTTCCACACTAATACAAGTGCAAAAGTGGTTTCCTGCACCAACACAAGTGCGAAAAGTGGTTTTTCAACACTAACACAAGTTCAAAAAGTGGTTTTTCAACACTAACACAATTGCGAAAAGTGGTTTTTCCACACTAATACAAGTGCAAAAGTGGTTTCCTGCACCAACACAATTGCGAAAAGTGGTTTTTAAACACTAACACAAGTGCGAAAAGTGGTTTTTCAACACTAACACAAGTGCGAAAAGTGTTTTTTCCACACTAATACAAGTGCCAAAGTGGTTTCCTGCACCAACACAAGTGCGAAAAGTGGTTTTTCAACACTAACACAAGTGCGAAAAGTGGTTTTTCAACACCAACACAAGTGCAAAAAGTGGTTTTTCAACACTAACACAAGTGCGAAAAGTGGTTTTTCCACACTAATACAAGTGCAAAAGTGGTTTCCTGCACCAACACAAGTGCGAAAAGTGTTTTTTCAACACTAACACAAGTGCGAAAAGTGGTTTTTCAACACTATCACAAGTGCAAAAAGTGTTTTTTCTACACTAATACAAGTGCAAAAGTGATTTTTCAACACTAACACAAGTGCGAAAAGTGGTTTTTCAACACTAACACAAGTGCAAAAAGTGGTTTTTCAACACTAACACAAGTGCGAAAAGTGGTTTTTCCACACTAATACAAGTGCAAAAGTGGTTTCCTGCACCAACACAAGTGCGAAAAGTGGTTTTTCAACAATAACACAAGTGCAAAAAGTGGTTTTTCAACACTATCACAAGTGCAAAAAGTGTTTTTTCTATACTAATACAAGTGCAAAAGTGGTTTTTCATCACTAACACAAGTGCGAAAAGTGGTTTTTCAACACTAACACAAGTGCAAAAAGTGGTTTTTCAACACTAACACAAGTGCGAAAAGTGGTTTTGCCACACTAATACAAGTGCAAAAGTGGTTTCCTGCACCAACACAAGTACGAAAAGTGGTTTTTCAACACTAACACAAGTGCGAAAAGTGGTTTTTCAACACTAACACAAGTGCGAAAAGTGGTTTTTCAACACTAACACAAGTGCAAAAAGTGTTTTTTCCACACTAATACAAGTGCAAAAGTGGTCTCCTGCACCAACACAAGTGCGAAAAGTGGTTTTTCAACACTAACACAAGTGCGAAAAGTGGTTTTTCAACACTAACACAAGTGCGAAAAGTGGTTTTTCAACACTATCACAAGTGCAAAAAGTGTTTTTTCCACACTAATACAAGTGCAAAAGTGGTTTCCTGCACCAACACAAGTGCGAAAAGTGGTTTTTCAACACTATCACAAGTGCAAAAAGTGTTTTTTCCACACTAATACAAGTGCAAAAGTGGTTTCCTGCACCAACACAAGTGCGAAAAGTGGTTTTTCAACACTAACACAAGTGCGAAAAGTGGTTTTTCAACACTAACACAAGTGCAAAAAGTGGTTTTTCCACAATAATACAAGTGCAAAAGTGGTTTCCTGCACCAACACAAGTGCGAAAAGTGGTTTTTCAACACTAACACAAGTGCGAAAAGTGGTTTTTCAACACTAACTCAAGTGTGAAAAGTGTTTTTTCAACACTAACACAAGTGCGAAAAGTGTTTTTTCCACACTAATACAAGTGCAAAAGTGGTTTCCTGCACCAACACAAGTGTGAAAAGTGGTTTTTCAACACTAACACAAGTGCGAAAAGTGGTTTTTCAACACTAACACAAGTGCAAAAAGTGGTTTTTCAACACTAACACAAGTGCGAAAAGTGGTTTTTCCACACTAATACAAGTGCAAAAGTGGTTTCCTGCACCAACACAAGTACGAAAAGTGGTTTTTCAACACTAACACAAGTGCGAAAAGTGGTTTTTCAACACTATCACAAGTGCAAAAAGTGTTTTTTCCACACTAATACAAGTGCAAAAGTGGTCTCCTGCACCAACACAAGTGCGAAAAGTGGTTTTTCAACACTAACACAAGTGCGAAAAGTGGTTTTTCAACACTATCACAAGTGCAAAAAGTGTTTTTTCCACACTAATACAAGTGCAAAAGTGGTTTCCTGCACCAACACAAGTGCGAAAAGTGGTTTTTCAACACTATCACAAGTGCAAAAAGTGTTTTTTCCACACTAATACAAGTGCAAAAGTGGTTTCCTGCACCAACACAAGTGCGAAAAGTGGTTTTTCAACACTAACACAAGTGCGAAAAGTGGTTTTTCAACACCAACACAAGTGCAAAAAGTGGTTTTTCAACACTAACACAAGTGCGAAAAGTGGTTTTTTCCACACTAATACAAGTGCAAAAGTGGTTTCCTGCACCAACACAAGTGCGAAAAGTGGTTTTTCAACACTAACACAAGTGCGAAAAGTGGTTTTTCAACACTATCACAAGTGCAAAAAGTGTTTTTTCTACACTAATACAAGTGCAAAAGTGATTTTTCAACACTAACACAAGTGCGAAAAGTGGTTTTTCAACACTAACACAAGTGCGAAAAGTGGTTTTTCAACACTAACACAAGTGCGAAAAGTGTTTTTTCCACACTAATACAAGTGCAAAAGTGGTTTCCTGCACCAACACAAGTGCGAAAAGTGGTTTTTCAACACCAACACAAGTGCAAAAAGTGGTTTTTCAACACTAACACAAGTGCGAAAAGTGTTTTTTCCACACTAATACAAGTGCAAAAGTGGTTTCCTGCACCAACACAAGTGCGAAAAGTGGTTTTTCAACACTAACACAAGTGCGAAAAGTGGTTTTTCAACACTAACACAAGTGCGAAAAGTGTTTTTTCCACGCTAATACAAGTGCAAAAGTGGTTTCCTGCACCAACACAAGTGCAAAAAGTGGTTTTTCAACACTAACACAAGTGCGAAAAGTGGTTTTTCAACACTAACACAAGTGCGAAAAGTGTTTTTTCCACACTAATACAAGTGCAAAAGTGGTTTCCTGCACCAACACAAGTGCGAAAAGTGGTTTTTCAACACTCACACAAGTGCAAAAAGTGGTTTTTCAACACTAACACAAGTGCAAAAAGTGTTTTTTCTACACTAATACAAGTGCAAAAGTGATTTTTCAACACTAACACAAGTGCGAAAAGTGGTTTTTCAACACTAACACAAGTGCAAAAAGTGGTTTTTCAACACTAACACAAGTGCGAAAAGTGGTTTTTCCACACTAATACAAGTGCAAAAGTGGTTTCCTGCACCAACACAAGTGCGAAAAGTGGTTTTTCAACACTAACACAAGTGCGAAAAGTGGTTTTTCAACACCAACACAAGTGCAAAAAGTGGTTTTTCAACACTAACACAAGTGCGAAAAGTGTTTTTTCCACACTAATACAAGTGCAAAAGTGGTTTCCTGCACCAACACAAGTACGAAAAGTGGTTTTTCAACACTAACACAAGTGCGAAAAGTGGTTTTTCAACACTAACACAAGTGCGAAAAGTGGTTTTTCAACACTAACACAAGTGCGAAAAGTGTTTTTTCCACACTAATACAAGTGCAAAAGTGGTTTCCTGCACCAACACAAGTGCGAAAAGTGGTTTTTCAACACTCACAAGTGCAAAAAGTGGTTTTTCAACACTAACACAAGTGCGAAAAGTGGTTTTTCAACACTAACACAAGTGCGAAAAGTGGTTTTTCCACACTACTACAAGTGCAAAAGTGGTTCCCTGCACCAACACAAGTGCGAAAAGTGGTTTTTCAACACTAACACAAGTGCGAAAAGTAGTTTTTCAACACTAACACAAGTGCGAAAAGTGGTTTTCCACACTAATACAAGTGCAAAAGTGGTTTCCTGCACCAACACAAGTGCGAAAAGTGGTTTTTCAACACTAACACAAGTGCGAAAAGTGGTTTTTCAACACTAACACAAGTGCGAAAAGTGTTTTTTCCACACTAATACAAGTGCAAAAGTGGTTTCCTGCACCAACACAAGTGCGAAAAGTGGTTTTTCAACACTAACACAAGTGCGAAAAGTGGTTTTTCAACACCAACACAAGTGCAAAAAGTGGTTTTTCAACACTAACACAAGTGCGAAAAGTGGTTTTTCCACACTAATACAAGTGCAAAAGTGGTTTCCTGCACCAACACAAGTGCGAAAAGTGTTTTTTCAACACTAACACAAGTGCGAAAAGTGGTTTTTCAACACTATCACAAGTGCAAAAAGTGTTTTTTCTACACTAATACAAGTGCAAAAGTGATTTTTCAACACTAACACAAGTGCGAAAAGTGGTTTTTCAACACTAACACAAGTGCAAAAAGTGGTTTTTCAACACTAACACAAGTGCGAAAAGTGGTTTTTCCACACTAATACAAGTGCAAAAGTGGTTTCCTGCACCAACACAAGTGCGAAAAGTGGTTTTTCAACAATAACACAAGTGCAAAAAGTGGTTTTTCAACACTATCACAAGTGCAAAAAGTGTTTTTTCTACACTAATACAAGTGCAAAAGTGGTTTTTCATCACTAACACAAGTGCGAAAAGTGGTTTTTCAACACTAACACAAGTGCAAAAAGTGGTTTTTCAACACTAACACAAGTGCGAAAAGTGGTTTTGCCACACTAATACAAGTGCAAAAGTGGTTTCCTGCACCAACACAAGTACGAAAAGTGGTTTTTCAACACTAACACAAGTGCGAAAAGTGGTTTTTCAACACTAACACAAGTGCGAAAAGTGGTTTTTCAACACTAACACAAGTGCAAAAAGTGTTTTTTCCACACTAATACAAGTGCAAAAGTGGTCTCCTGCACCAACACAAGTGCGAAAAGTGGTTTTTCAACACTAACACAAGTGCGAAAAGTGGTTTTTCAACACTAACACAAGTGCGAAAAGTGGTTTTTCAACACTAACACAAGTGCGAAAAGTGGTTTTTCAACACTATCACAAGTGCAAAAAGTGTTTTTTCCACACTAATACAAGTGCAAAAGTGGTTTCCTGCACCAACACAAGTGCGAAAAGTGGTTTTTCAACACTATCACAAGTGCAAAAAGTGTTTTTTCCACACTAATACAAGTGCAAAAGTGGTTTCCTGCACCAACACAAGTGCGAAAAGTGGTTTTTCAACACTAACACAAGTGCGAAAAGTGGTTTTTCAACACTAACACAAGTGCAAAAAGTGGTTTTTCCACAATAATACAAGTGCAAAAGTGGTTTCCTGCACCAACACAAGTGCGAAAAGTGGTTTTTCAACACTAACACAAGTGCGAAAAGTGGTTTTTCAACACTAACTCAAGTGTGAAAAGTGTTTTTTCAACACTAACACAAGTGCGAAAAGTGTTTTTTCCACACTAATACAAGTGCAAAAGTGGTTTCCTGCACCAACACAAGTGTGAAAAGTGGTTTTTCAACACTAACACAAGTGCGAAAAGTGGTTTTTCAACACTAACACAAGTGCAAAAAGTGGTTTTTCAACACTAACACAAGTGCGAAAAGTGGTTTTTCCACACTAATACAAGTGCAAAAGTGGTTTCCTGCACCAACACAAGTACGAAAAGTGGTTTTTCAACACTAACACAAGTGCGAAAAGTGGTTTTTCAACACTATCACAAGTGCAAAAAGTGTTTTTTCTACACTAATACAAGTGCAAAAGTGGTTTTTCATCACTAACACAAGTGCGAAAAGTGGTTTTTCAACACTAACACAAGTGCAAAAAGTGGTTTTTCAACACTAACACAAGTGCGAAAAGTGGTTTTGCCACACTAATACAAGTGCAAAAGTGGTTTCCTGCACCAACACAAGTACGAAAAGTGGTTTTTCAACACTAACACAAGTGCGAAAAGTGGTTTTTCAACACTAACACAAGTGCGAAAAGTGGTTTTTCAACACTAACACAAGTGCAAAAAGTGTTTTTTCCACACTAATACAAGTGCAAAAGTGGTCTCCTGCACCAACACAAGTGCGAAAAGTGGTTTTTCAACACTAACACAAGTGCGAAAAGTGGTTTTTCAACACTAACACAAGTGCGAAAAGTGGTTTTTCAACACTAACACAAGTGCGAAAAGTGGTTTTTCAACACTATCACAAGTGCAAAAAGTGTTTTTTCCACACTAATACAAGTGCAAAAGTGGTTTCCTGCACCAACACAAGTGCGAAAAGTGGTTTTTCAACACTATCACAAGTGCAAAAAGTGTTTTTTCCACACTAATACAAGTGCAAAAGTGGTTTCCTGCACCAACACAAGTGCGAAAAGTGGTTTTTCAACACTAACACAAGTGCGAAAAGTGGTTTTTCAACACTAACACAAGTGCAAAAAGTGGTTTTTCCACAATAATACAAGTGCAAAAGTGGTTTCCTGCACCAACACAAGTGCGAAAAGTGGTTTTTCAACACTAACACAAGTGCGAAAAGTGGTTTTTCAACACTAACTCAAGTGTGAAAAGTGTTTTTTCAACACTAACACAAGTGCGAAAAGTGTTTTTTCCACACTAATACAAGTGCAAAAGTGGTTTCCTGCACCAACACAAGTGTGAAAAGTGGTTTTTCAACACTAACACAAGTGCGAAAAGTGGTTTTTCAACACTAACACAAGTGCAAAAAGTGGTTTTTCAACACTAACACAAGTGCGAAAAGTGGTTTTTCCACACTAATACAAGTGCAAAAGTGGTTTCCTGCACCAACACAAGTACGAAAAGTGGTTTTTCAACACTAACACAAGTGCGAAAAGTGGTTTTTCAACACTATCACAAGTGCAAAAAGTGTTTTTTCCACACTAATACAAGTGCAAAAGTGGTCTCCTGCACCAACACAAGTGCGAAAAGTGGTTTTTCAACACTAACACAAGTGCGAAAAGTGGTTTTTCAACACTATCACAAGTGCAAAAAGTGTTTTTTCCACACTAATACAAGTGCAAAAGTGGTTTCCTGCACCAACACAAGTGCGAAAAGTGGTTTTTCAACACTATCACAAGTGCAAAAAGTGTTTTTTCCACACTAATACAAGTGCAAAAGTGGTTTCCTGCACCAACACAAGTGCGAAAAGTGGTTTTTCAACACTAACACAAGTGCGAAAAGTGGTTTTTCAACACCAACACAAGTGCAAAAAGTGGTTTTTCAACACTAACACAAGTGCGAAAAGTGGTTTTTTCCACACTAATACAAGTGCAAAAGTGGTTTCCTGCACCAACACAAGTGCGAAAAGTGGTTTTTCAACACTAACACAAGTGCGAAAAGTGGTTTTTCAACACTATCACAAGTGCAAAAAGTGTTTTTTCTACACTAATACAAGTGCAAAAGTGATTTTTCAACACTAACACAAGTGCGAAAAGTGGTTTTTCAACACTAACACAAGTGCGAAAAGTGGTTTTTCAACACTAACACAAGTGCGAAAAGTGTTTTTTCCACACTAATACAAGTGCAAAAGTGGTTTCCTGCACCAACACAAGTGCGAAAAGTGGTTTTTCAACACCAACACAAGTGCAAAAAGTGGTTTTTCAACACTAACACAAGTGCGAAAAGTGTTTTTTCCACACTAATACAAGTGCAAAAGTGGTTTCCTGCACCAACACAAGTGCGAAAAGTGGTTTTTCAACACTAACACAAGTGCGAAAAGTGGTTTTTCAACACTAACACAAGTGCGAAAAGTGTTTTTTCCACGCTAATACAAGTGCAAAAGTGGTTTCCTGCACCAACACAAGTGCAAAAAGTGGTTTTTCAACACTAACACAAGTGCGAAAAGTGGTTTTTCAACACTAACACAAGTGCGAAAAGTGTTTTTTCCACACTAATACAAGTGCAAAAGTGGTTTCCTGCACCAACACAAGTGCGAAAAGTGGTTTTTCAACACTCACACAAGTGCAAAAAGTGGTTTTTCAACACTAACACAAGTGCAAAAAGTGTTTTTTCTACACTAATACAAGTGCAAAAGTGATTTTTCAACACTAACACAAGTGCGAAAAGTGGTTTTTCAACACTAACACAAGTGCAAAAAGTGGTTTTTCAACACTAACACAAGTGCGAAAAGTGGTTTTTCCACACTAATACAAGTGCAAAAGTGGTTTCCTGCACCAACACAAGTGCGAAAAGTGGTTTTTCAACACTAACACAAGTGCGAAAAGTGGTTTTTCAACACCAACACAAGTGCAAAAAGTGGTTTTTCAACACTAACACAAGTGCGAAAAGTGTTTTTTCCACACTAATACAAGTGCAAAAGTGGTTTCCTGCACCAACACAAGTACGAAAAGTGGTTTTTCAACACTAACACAAGTGCGAAAAGTGGTTTTTCAACACTAACACAAGTGCGAAAAGTGGTTTTTCAACACTAACACAAGTGCGAAAAGTGGTTTTTCCACACTAATACAAGTGCAAAAGTGGTTTCCTGCACCAACACAAGTGCGAAAAGTGGTTTTTCAACACTCACAAGTGCAAAAAGTGGTTTTTCAACACTAACACAAGTGCGAAAAGTGGTTTTTCAACACTAACACAAGTGCGAAAAGTGGTTTTTCCACACTACTACAAGTGCAAAAGTGGTTCCCTGCACCAACACAAGTGCGAAAAGTGGTTTTTCAACACTAACACAAGTGCGAAAAGTAGTTTTTCAACACTAACACAAGTGCGAAAAGTGGTTTTCCACACTAATACAAGTGCAAAAGTGGTTTCCTGCACCAACACAAGTGCGAAAAGTGGTTTTTCAACACTAACACAAGTGCGAAAAGTGGTTTTTCAACACTAACACAAGTGCGAAAAGTGTTTTTTCCACACTAATACAAGTGCAAAAGTGGTTTCCTGCACCAACACAAGTGCGAAAAGTGGTTTTTCAACACTCACACAAGTGCAAAAAGTGGTTTTTCAACACTAACACAAGTGCGAAAAGTGGTTTTTCAACACTAACACAAGTGCGAAAAGTGGTTTTTCCACACTAATACAAGTGCAAAAGTGGTTCCCTGCACCAACACAAGTGCGAAAAGTGGTTTTTCAACACTAACACAAGTGCGAAAAGTAGTTTTTCAACACTAACACAAGTGCGAAAAGTGGTTTTTCCACACTAATACAAGTGCAAAAGTGGTTCCCTGCACCAACACAAGTGCGAAAAGTGGTTTTTCAACACTAACACAAGTGCGAAAAGTCGTTTTTCAACACTAACACAAGTGCGAAAAGTGGTTTTTCCACACTCATACAAGTGCAAAAGTGGTTTCCTGCACCAACACAAGTGCGAAAAGTGGTTTTTCAACACTAACACAAGTGCGAAAAGTGGTTTTTCAACACTAACACAAGTGCAAAAAGTGGTTTTTAAACACTAACACAAGTGCGAAAAGTGTTTTTTCCACACTAATACAAGTGCAAAAGTGGTTTCCTGCACCAACACAAGTGCGAAAAGTGGTTTTTCAACACTAACACAAGTGCGAAAAGTGGTTTTTCAACACCAACACAAGTGCAAAAAGTGCTTTTTCAACACTAACACAAGTGCGAAAAGTGGTTTTTCCACACTAATACAAGTGCAAAAGTGGTTTCCTGCACCAACACAAGTGCGAAAAGTGGTTTTTCAACACTAACACAGGTGCGAAAAGTGGTTTTTCAACACTATCACAAGTGCAAAAAGTGTTTTTTCTACACTAATACAAGTGCAAAAAGTGTTTTTTCTCCACTAACACAAGTGCAAAAAGTGTTTTTTCCACACTAATACAAGTGCAAAAGTGGTTTCCTGCACCAACACAAGTGCGAAAAGTGGTTTTTCAACACTAACACAAGTTCAAAAAGTGGTTTTTCAACACTAACACAAGTGCGAAAAGTGGTTTTTCCACACTAATACAAGTGCAAAAGTGGTTTCCTGCACCAACACAATTGCGAAAAGTGGTTTTTAAACACTAACACAAGTGCGAAAAGTTGTTTTTCAACACTAACACAAGTGCGAAAAGTGTTTTTTCCACACTAATACAAGTGCCAAAGTGGTTTCCTGCACCAACACAAGTGCGAAAAGTGGTTTTTCAACACTAACACAAGTGCGAAAAGTGGTTTTTCAACACTAACACAAGTGCGAAAAGTGTTTTTTCCACACTAATACAAGTGCAAAAGTGGTTTCCTGCACCAACACAAGTGCGAAAAGTGGTTTTTCAACACTCACACAAGTGCAAAAAGTGGTTTTTCAACACTAACACAAGTGCAAAAAGTGTTTTTTCTACACTAATACAAGTGCAAAAGTGATTTTTCAACACTAACACAAGTGCGAAAAGTGGTTTTTCAACACTAACACAAGTGCAAAAAGTGGTTTTTCAACACTAACACAAGTGCGAAAAGTGGTTTTTCCACACTAATACAAGTGCAAAAGTGGTTTCCTGCACCAACACAAGTGCGAAAAGTGGTTTTTCAACACTAACACAAGTGCGAAAAGTGGTTTTTCAACACCAACACAAGTGCAAAAAGTGGTTTTTCAACACTAACACAAGTGCGAAAAGTGTTTTTTCCACACTAATACAAGTGCAAAAGTGGTTTCCTGCACCAACACAAGTGCGAAAAGTGGTTTTTCAACTCTAACACAAGTGCGAAAAGTGGTTTTTCAACACTAACACAAGTGCGAAAAGTAGTTTTTCAACACTAACACAAGTGCGAAAAGTGGTTTTTCAACACTAACACAAGTGCAAAAAGTGGTTTTTCAACACTAACACAAGTGCGAAAAGTGGTTTTTCAACACTAACACAAGTGCGAAAAGTGGTTTTTCCACACTAATACAAGTGCAAAAGTGGTTCCCTGCACCAACACAAGTGCGAAAAGTGGTTTTTCAACACTAACACAAGTGCGAAAAGTAGTTTTTCAACACTAACACAAGTGCGAAAAGTGGTTTTTCCACACTAATACAAGTGCAAAAGTGGTTCCCTGCACCAACACAAGTGCGAAAAGTGGTTTTTCAACACTAACACAAGTGCGAAAAGTCGTTTTTCAACACTAACACAAGTGCGAAAAGTGGTTTTTCCACACTAATACAAGTGCAAAAGTGGTTTCCTGCACCAACACAAGTGCGAAAAGTGGTTTTTCAACACTAACACAAGTGCGAAAAGTGGTTTTTCAACACTAACACAAGTGCAAAAAGTGGTTTTTAAACACTAACACAAGTGCGAAAAGTGTTTTTTCCACACTAATACAAGTGCAAAAGTGGTTTCCTGCACCAACACAAGTGCGAAAAGTGGTTTTTCAACACTAACACAAGTGCGAAAAGTGGTTTTTCAACACCAACACAAGTGCAAAAAGTGCTTTTTCAACACTAACACAAGTGCGAAAAGTGGTTTTTCCACACTAATACAAGTGCAAAAGTGGTTTCCTGCACCAACACAAGTGCGAAAAGTGGTTTTTCAACACTAACACAAGTGCGAAAAGTGGTTTTTCAACACTAGCACAAGTGCAAAAAGTGTTTTTTCTACACTAATACAAGTGCAAAAAGTGTTTTTTCTACACTAACACAAGTGCAAAAAGTGGTTTTTCCACACTAATACAAGTGCAAAAGTGGTTTCCTGCACCAACACAAGTGCGAAAAGTGGTTTTTCAACACTAACACAAGTTCAAAAAGTGGTTTTTCAACACTAACACAAGTGCGAAAAGTGGTTTTTCCACACTAATACAAGTGCAAAAGTGGTTTCCTGCACCAACACAATTGCGAAAAGTGGTTTTTAAACACTAACACAAGTGCGAAAAGTGGTTTTTCAACACTAACACAAGTGCGAAAAGTGTTTTTTCCACACTAATACAAGTGCCAAAGTGGTTTCCTGCACCAACACAAGTGCAAAAAGTAGTTTTTCAACACTAACACAAGTGCGAAAAGTGGTTTTTCCACACTAATACAAGTGCAAAAGTGGTTTCCTGCACCAACACAAGTGCGAAAAGTGGTTTTTCAACACCAACACAAGTGCGAAAAGTGGTTTTTCAACACTATCACAAGTGCAAAAAGTGTTTTTTCTACACTAATACAAGTGCAAAAGTGATTTTTCAACACTAACACAAGTGCGAAAAGTGGTTTTTCAACACTAACACAAGTGCAAAAAGTGGTTTTTCAACACTAACACAAGTGCGAAAAGTGGTTTTTCCACACTAATACAAGTGCAAAAGTGGTTTCCTGCACCAACACAAGTGCGAAAAGTGGTTTTTCAACAATAACACAAGTGCAAAAAGTGGTTTTTCAACACTATCACAAGTGCAAAAAGTGGTTTTGCCACACTAATACAAGTGCAAAAGTGGTTTCCTGCACCAACACAAGTACGAAAAGTGGTTTTTCAACACTAACACAAGTGCGAAAAGTGGTTTTTCAACACTAACACAAGTGCGAAAAGTGGTTTTTCAACACTAACACAAGTGCAAAAAGTGTTTTTTCCACACTAATACAAATGCAAAAGTGGTCTCCTGCACCAACACAAGTGCGAAAAGTGGTTTTTCAACACTAACACAAGTGCGAAAAGTGGTTTTTCAACACTATCACAAGTGCAAAAAGTGTTTTTTCTACACTAATACAAGTGCAAAAGTGGTTTTTCAACACTAACACAAGTGCGAAAAGTGGTTTTTCAACACTAACACAAGTGCAAAAAGTGGTTTTTCAACACTAACACAAGTGCGAAAAGTGGTTTTGCCACACTAATACAAGTGCAAAAGTGGTTTCCTGCACCAACACAAGTACGAAAAGTGGTTTTTCAACACTAACACAAGTGCGAAAAATGGTTTTTCAACACTAACACAAGTGCGAAAAGTGGTTTTTCAACACTAACACAAGTGCAAAAAGTGTTTTTTCCACACTAATACAAGTGCAAAAGTGGTCTCCTGCACCAACACAAGTGCGAAAAGTGGTTTTTCAACACTAACACAAGTGCGAAAAGTGGTTTTTCAACACTAACACAAGTGCGAAAAGTGGTTTTTCAACACTAACACAAGTGCGAAAAGTGGTTTTTCAACACTAACACAAGTGCGAAAAGTGGTTTTTCAACACTATCACAAGTGCAAAAGTGTTTTTTCCACACTAATACAAGTGCAAAAGTGGTTTCCTGCACCAACACAAGTGCGAAAAGTGGTTTTTCAACACTATCACAAGTGCAAAAAGTGTTTTTTCCACACTAATACAAGTACAAAAGTGGTTTCCTGCACCAACACAAGTGCGAAAAGTGGTTTTTCAACACTAACACAAGTGCGAAAAGTGGTTTTTCAACACTAACACAAGTGCAAAAAGTGGTTTTTCCACAATAATACAAGTGCAAAAGTGGTTTCCTGCACCAACACAAGTGCGAAAAGTGGTTTTTCAACACTAACACAAGTGGGAAAAGTGGTTTTTCAACACTAACTCAAGTGCGAAAAGTGTTTTTTCAACACTAACACAAGTGCGAAAAGTGTTTTTTCCACACTAATACAAGTGCAAAAGTGGTTTCCTGCACCAACACAAGTGTGAAAAGTGGTTTTTCAACACTAACACAAGTGCAAAAAGTGGTTTTTCAACACTAACACAAGTACGAAAAGTGGTTTTTCAACACTAACACAAGTGCGAAAAGTGGTTTTTCAACACTATCACAAGTGCAAAAAGTGTTTTTTCCACACTAATACAAGTGCAAAAGTGGTCTCCTGCACCAACACAAGTGCGAAAAGTGGTTTTTCAACACTAACACAAGTGCGAAAAGTGGTTTTTCAACACTAACACAAGTGCAAAAAGTGGTTTTTCCACAATAATACAAGTGCAAAAGTGGTTTCCTGCACCAACACAAGTGCGAAAAGTGGTTTTTCAACACTAACACAAGTGCGAAAAGTGGTTTTTCAACACTAACTCAAGTGCGAAAAGTGTTTTTTCAACACTAACACAAGTGCGAAAAGTGTTTTTTCCACACTAATACAAGTGCAAAAGTGGTTTCCTGCACCAACACAAGTGTGAAAAGTGGTTTTTCAACACTAACACAAGTGCAAAAAGTGGTTTTCAACACTATCACAAGTGCAAAAAGTGTTTTTTCTACACTAATACAAGTGCAAAAGTGGTTTTTCAACACTAACACAAGTGCGAAAAGTGGTTTTTCAACACTAACACAAGTGCGAAAAGTGGTTTTTCAACACTAACACAAGTGCAAAAAGTGGTTTTTCAACACTAACACAAGTGCGAAAAGTGGTTTTTCCACACTAATACAAGTGCAAAAGTGGTTTCCTGCACCAACACAAGTACGAAAAGTGGTTTTTCAACACTAACACAAGTGCGAAAAGTGGTTTTTCAACACTATCACAAGTGCAAAAAGTGTTTTTTCCACACTAATACAAGTGCAAAAGTGGTCTCCTGCACCAACACAAGTGCGAAAAGTGGTTTTTCAACACTAACACAAGTGCGAAAAGTGGTTTTTCAACACTAACACAAGTGCGAAAAGTGGTTTTTCAACACTAACACAAGTGCGAAAAGTGGTTTTTCAACACTATCACAAGTGCAAAAAGTGTTTTTTCCACACTAATACAAGTGCAAAAGTGGTTTCCTGCACCAACACAAGTGCGAAAAGTGGTTTTTCAACACTATCACAAGTGCAAAAAGTGTTTTTTCCACACTAATACAAGTGCAAAAGTGATTTTTCAACACTAACACAAGTGCGAAAAGTGGTTTTTCAACACTAACACAAGTGCAAAAAGTGGTTTTTCAACACTAACACAAGTGCGAAAAGTGGTTTTTCCACACTAATACAAGTGCAAAAAGTGTTTTTTCCACACTAATACAAGTGCCAAAGTGGTTTCCTGCACCAACACGAGTGCGAAAAGTGGTTTTTAAACACTAACACAAGTGCGAAAAGTGGTTTTTCAACACTAACACAAGTGCGAAAAGTGTTTTTTCCACACTAATACAAGTGCAAAAGTGGTTTCCTGCACCAACACAAGTGCGAAAAGTGGTTTTTCAACACCAACACAAGTGCAAAAAGTGGTTTTTCAACACTAACACAAGTGCGAAAAGTGTTTTTTCCACACTAATACAAGTGCAAAAGTGGTTTCCTGCACCAACACAAGTGCGAAAAGTGGTTTTTCAACACTAACACAAGTGCGAAAAGTGGTTTTTCAACACTAACACAAGTGCGAAAAGTGGTTTTTCAACACTAACACAAGTGCGAAAAGTGTTTTTTCCACGCTAATACAAGTGCAAAAGTGGTTTCCTGCACCAACACAAGTGCAAAAAGTGGTTTTTCAACACTAACACAAGTGCGAAAAGTGGTTTTTCAACACTAACACAAGTGCGAAAAGTGTTTTTTCCACACTAATACAAGTGCAAAAGTGGTTTCCTGCACCAACACAAGTGCGAAAAGTGGTTTTTCAACACTCACACAAGTGCAAAAAGTGGTTTTTCAACACTAACACAAGTGCAAAAAGTGTTTTTTCTACACTAATACAAGTGCAAAAGTGATTTTTCAACACTAACACAAGTGCGAAAAGTGGTTTTTCAACACTAACACAAGTGCAAAAAGTGGTTTTTCAACACTAACACAAGTGCGAAAAGTGGTTTTTCCACACTAATACAAGTGCAAAAGTGGTTTCCTGCACCAACACAAGTGCGAAAAGTGGTTTTTCAACACTAACACAAGTGCGAAAAGTGGTTTTTCAACACCAACACAAGTGCAAAAAGTGGTTTTTCAACACTAACACAAGTGCGAAAAGTGTTTTTTCCACACTAATACAAGTGCAAAAGTGGTTTCCTGCACCAACACAAGTGCGAAAAGTGGTTTTTCAACACTAACACAAGTGCGAAAAGTGGTTTTTCAACACTAACACAAGTGCGAAAAGTGGTTTTTCAACACTAACACAAGTGCGAAAAGTGTTTTTTCCACACTAATACAAGTGCAAAAGTGGTTTCCTGCACCAACACAAGTGCGAAAAGTGGTTTTTCAACACTAACACAAGTGCGAAAAGTGGTTTTTCAACACTAACACAAGTGCGAAAAGTGTTTTTTCCACACTAATACAAGTGCAAAAGTGGTTTCCTGCACCAACACAAGTGCGAAAAGTGGTTTTTCAACACTCACAAGTGCAAAAAGTGGTTTTTCAACACTAACACAAGTGCGAAAAGTGGTTTTTCAACACTAACACAAGTGCGAAAAGTGGTTTTTCCACACTACTACAAGTGCAAAAGTGGTTCCCTGCACCAACACAAGTGCGAAAAGTGGTTTTTCAACACTAACACAAGTGCGAAAAGTAGTTTTTCAACACTAACACAAGTGCGAAAAGTGGTTTTTCCACACTAATACAAGTGCAAAAGTGGTTTCCTGCACCAACACAAGTGCGAAAAGTGGTTTTTCAACACTAACACAAGTGCGAAAAGTGGTTTTTCAACACTAACACAAGTGCGAAAAGTGTTTTTTCCACACTAATACAAGTGCAAAAGTGGTTTCCTGCACCAACACAAGTGCGAAAAGTGGTTTTTCAACACTCACACAAGTGCAAAAAGTGGTTTTTCAACACTAACACAAGTGCGAAAAGTGGTTTTTCAACACTAACACAAGTGCGAAAAGTGGTTTTTCCACACTAATACAAGTGCAAAAGTGGTTCCCTGCACCAACACAAGTGCGAAAAGTGGTTTTTCAACACTAACACAAGTGCGAAAAGTAGTTTTTCAACACTAACACAAGTGCGAAAAGTGGTTTTTCCACACTAATACAAGTGCAAAAGTGGTTCCCTGCACCAACACAAGTGCGAAAAGTGGTTTTTCAACACTAACACAAGTGCGAAAAGTCGTTTTTCAACACTAACACAAGTGCGAAAAGTGGTTTTTCCACACTAATACAAGTGCAAAAGTGGTTTCCTGCACCAACACAAGTGCGAAAAGTGGTTTTTCAACACTAACACAAGTGCGAAAAGTGGTTTTTCAACACTAACACAAGTGCAAAAAGTGGTTTTTAAACACTAACACAAGTGCGAAAAGTGTTTTTTCCACACTAATACAAGTGCAAAAGTGGTTTCCTGCACCAACACAAGTGCGAAAAGTGGTTTTTCAACACGAACACAAGTGCGAAAAGTGGTTTTTCAACACGAACACAAGTGCGAAAAGTGGTTTTTCAACACCAACACAAGTGCAAAAAGTGCTTTTTCAACACTAACACAAGTGCGAAAAGTGGTTTTTCCACACTAATACAAGTGCAAAAGTGGTTTCCTGCACCAACACAAGTGCGAAAAGTGGTTTTTCAACACTAACACAAGTGCGAAAAGTGGTTTTTCAACACTATCACAAGTGCAAAAAGTGTTTTTTCTACACTAATACAAGTGCAAAAAGTGTTTTTTCTACACTAACACAAGTGCAAAAAGTGTTTTTTCCACACTAATACAAGTGCAAAAGTGATTTCCTGCACCAACACAAGTGCGAAAAGTGGTTTTTCAACACTAACACAAGTTCAAAAAGTGGTTTTTCAACACTAACACAAGTGCGAAAAGTGGTTTTTCCACACTAATACAAGTGCAAAAGTGGTTTCCTGCACCAACACAATTGCGAAAAGTGGTTTTTAAACACTAACACAAGTGTGAAAAGTGGTTTTTCAACACTAACACAAGTGCGAAAAGTGTTTTTTCCACACTAATACAAGTGCCAAAGTGGTTTCCTGCACCAACACAAGTGCGAAAAGTGGTTTTTCAACACTAACACAAGTGCGAAAAGTGGTTTTTCAACACTAATACAAGTGCAAAAGTGGTTTCCTGCACCAACACAAGTGCGAAAAGTGGTTTTTCAACACTAACACAAGTGCGAAAAGTGGTTTTTCAACACTATCACAAGTGCAAAAAGTGTTTTTTCTACACTAATACAAGTGCAAAAGTGATTTTTCAACACTAACACAAGTGCGAAAAGTGGTTTTTCAACACTAACACAAGTGCAAAAAGTGGTTTTTCAACACTAACACAAGTGCGAAAAGTGGTTTTTCCACACTAATACAAGTGCAAAAGTGGTTTCCTGCACCAACACAAGTGCGAAAAGTGGTTTTTCAACAATAACACAAGTGCAAAAAGTGGTTTTTCAACACTATCACAAGTGCAAAAAGTGTTTTTTCTACACTAATACAAGTGCAAAAGTGGTTTTTCAACACTAACACAAGTGCGAAAAGTGGTTTTTCAACACTAACACAAGTGCAAAAAGTGGTTTTTCAACACTAACACAAGTGCGAAAAGTGGTTTTGCCACACTAATACAAGTGCAAAAGTGGTTTCCTGCACCAACACAAGTACGAAAAGTGGTTTTTCAACACTAACACAAGTGCGAAAAGTGGTTTTTCAACACTAACACAAGTGCGAAAAGTGGTTTTTC
Source organism: Myxine glutinosa (assembly GCF_964187855.1). NCBI lineage: Eukaryota > Metazoa > Chordata > Myxini > Myxiniformes > Myxinidae > Myxine > Myxine glutinosa. Next base: position 41,677,388 of record NC_136271.1, read on the forward strand.
AACACTAACACAAGTGCAAAAAGTGTTTTTTCCACACTAATACAAGTGCAAAAGTGGTCTCCTGCACCAACACAAGTGCGAAAAGTGGTTTTTCAACACTAACACAAGTGCGAAAAGTGGTTTTTCAACACTAACACAAGTGCGAAAAGTGGTTTTTCAACACTAACACAAGTGCGAAAAGTGGTTTTTCAACACTATCACAAGTGCAAAAAGTGTTTTTTCCACACTAATACAAGTGCAAAAGTGGTTTCCTGCACCAACACAAGTGCGAAAAGTGGTTTTTCAACACTATCACAAGTGCAAAAAGTGTTTTTTCCACACTAATACAAGTGCAAAAGTGGTTTCCTGCACCAACACATGTGCGAAAAGTGGTTTTTCAACACTAACACAAGTGCGAAAAGTGGTTTTTCAACACTAACACACGTGCAAAAAGTGGTTTTTCCACAATAATACAAGTGCAAAAGTGGTTTCCTGCACCAACACAAGTGCGAAAAGTGGTTTTTCAACACTAACACAAGTGCGAAAAGTGGTTTTTCAACACTAACACAAGTGCGAAAAGTGGTTTTTCCACACTAATACAAGTGCAAAAGTGGTTTCCTGCACCAACACAAGTGTGAAAAGTGGTTTTTCAACACTAACACAAGTGCAAAAAGTGGTTTTTCAACACTAACACAAGTGCGAAAAGTGGTTTTTCCACACTAATACAAGTGCAAAAGTGGTTTCCTGCACCAACACAAGTACGAAAAGTGGTTTTTCAACACTAACACAAGTGCGAAAAGTGGTTTTTCAACACTATCACAAGTGCAAAAAGTGTTTTTTCCACACTAATACAAGTGCAAAAGTGGTCTCCTGCACCAACACAAGTGCGAAAAGTGGTTTTTCAACACTAACACAAGTGCGAAAAGTGGTTTTTCAACACTAACACAAGTGCGAAAAGTGGTTTTTCAACACTAACACAAGTGCGAAAAGTGGTTTTTCAACACTATCACAAGTGCAAAAAGTGTTTTTTCCACACTAATACAAGTAGTCTAGTAGGAAGACTAGGTCCCCCTGCACCCCCCGGAGATATACTTCTAATCAGTGTTTCTAGATTGGAAAAAATGTGTAGAAAATGACTAGCTATGGCCCCAAGCTGAAAAAATGTCCCACATACCATTTTTATGCAAATTACTGCTGCAAATTTTATGCAAAATTATGCAAATTTTATGCAAATTTTTGATGAGGAGTAGAGTTGAGGGGTCTTTGAGGGCTTCATCGAGGTGCTCTCGGTTGCAAGACTGGGTCATTCTGAGAAGCACAGCAGGGTCAGAGATCATGATGTTCTCCTCCTCAGTGAATCTCTCCATCAACAGCCTCTCCATTGCCTCACACACTGTTTTGAGGCAAAAGAGGGACTTTGCGTAGGCCTTTCCACTGAGAACACCTTTGAGAGATCCACTTGTTACTAGTTGTGCCTCAAAGAGAATCTCTGCATATCCAGAACCACGCATCTTGTGTCCAGTGAGCATCCCGATGTAGTTCATGGATGTGTGGAAGGGTCCAATCGTTACTACATGACTAGCAAATTCATTTGGCCAGCGCCAGATGATGGGAAGGGCTTTCATGCAGACACCCAGATCAAATGTATTCAGGACCCATCTCTGACCCACCTCAGCAGTTGCTGCCTCGGAACGCTTCAGTAGCTCACGAACAACTGCGTTGTCTGTGATCGGTTGGTGGATAGGCGTGCAGTAGTCGACTGTTGATTTGCTGGGTGGGGGAGAACCAGTTGCAGAGGTGAAACCCCCTAGCCCAGGCACAGGCTGCAGGCCATTGCCATGCCATGCAGGCACCAGGCACAGACCGATCACAGACAACGCAGTTGTTCGTGAGCTACTGAAGCGTTCCGAGGCAGCAACTGCTGAGGTGGGTCAGAGATGGGTCCTGAATACATTTGATCTGGGTGTCTGCATGAAAGCCCTTCCCATCATCTGGCGCTGGCCAAATGAATTTGCTAGTCATGTAGTAACGATTGGACCCTTCCACACATCCATGAACTACATCGGGATGCTCACTGGACACAAGATGCGTGGTTCTGGATATGCAGAGATTCTCTTTGAGGCACAACTAGTAACAAGTGGATCTCTCAAAGGTGTTCTCAGTGGAAAGGCCTACGCAAAGTCCCTCTTTTGCCTCAAAACAGTGTGTGAGGCAATGGAGAGGCTGTTGATGGAGAGATTCACTGAGGAGGAGAACATCATGATCTCTGACCCTGCTGTGCTTCTCAGAATGACCCAGTCTTGCAACCGAGAGCACCTCGATGAAGCCCTCAAAGACCCCTCAACTCTACTCCTCATCAAAAATTTGCATAAAATTTGCATAATTTTGCATAAAATTTGCAGCAGTAATTTGCATAAAAATGGTATGTGGGACATTTTTTCAGCTTGGGGCCATAGCTAGTCATTTTCTACACATTTTTTCCAATCTAGAAACACTGATTAGAAGTATATCTCCGGGGGGTGCAGGGGGACCTAGTCTTCCTACTAGACTAAAGTGCAAAAGTGGTTTCCTGCACCAACACAAGTGCGAAAAGTGGTTTTTCAACACTAACACAAGTGCGAAAAGTGGTTTTTCAACACCAACACAAGTGCAAAAAGTGGTTTTTCAACACTAACACAAGTGCGAAAAGTGGTTTTTCCACACTAATACAAGTGCAAAAGTGGTTTCCTGCACCAACACAAGTGCGAAAAGTGGTTTTTCAACACTAACACAAGTGCGAAAAGTGGTTTTTCAACACTATCACAAGTGCAAAAAGTGTTTTTTCTACACTAATACAAGTGCAAAAGTGATTTTTCAACACTAACACAAGTGCGAAAAGTGGTTTTTCAACACTAACACAAGTGCAAAAAGTGGTTTTTCAACACTAACACAAGTGCGAAAAGTGGTTTTTCCACACTAATACAAGTGCAAAAAGTGTTTTTTCCACACTAATACAAGTGCCAAAGTGGTTTCCTGCACCAACACAAGTGCGAAAAGTGGTTTTTAAACAGTAACACAAGTGCGAAAAGTGGTTTTTCAACACTAACACAAGTGCGAAAAGTGTTTTTTCCACACTAATACAAGTGCAAAAGTGGTTTCCTGCACCAACACAAGTGCGAAAAGTGGTTTTTCAACACCAACACAAGTGCAAAAAGTGGTTTTTCAACACTAACACAAGTGCGAAAAGTGTTTTTTCCACACTAATACAAGTGCAAAAGTGGTTTCCTGCACCAACACAAGTGCGAAAAGTGGTTTTTCAACACTAACACAAGTGCGAAAAGTGGTTTTTCAACACTAACACAAGTGCGAAAAGTGTTTTTTCCACACTAATACAAGTGCAAAAGTGGTTTCCTGCACCAACACAAGTGCGAAAAGTGGTTTTTCAACACTCACACAAGTGCAAAAAGTGGTTTTTCAACACTAACACAAGTGCAAAAAGTGTTTTTTCTACACTAATACAAGTGCAAAAGTGATTTTTCAACACTAACACAAGTGCGAAAAGTGGTTTTTCAACACTAACACAAGTGCAAAAAGTGGTTTTTCAACACTAACACAAGTGCGAAAAGTGGTTTTTCCACACTAATACAAGTGCAAAAGTGGTTTCCTGCACCAACACAAGTGCGAAAAGTGGTTTTTAAACACTAACACAAGTGCGAAAAGTGGTTTTTCAACACTAACACAAGTGCAAAAAGTGTTTTTTCCACACTAATACAAGTGCCAAAGTGGTTTCCTGCACCAACACAAGTGCGAAAAGTGGTTTTTAAACACTAACACAAGTGCGAAAAGTGGTTTTTCAACACTAACACAAGTGCGAAAAGTGTTTTTTCCACACTAATACAAGTGCAAAAGTGGTTTCCTGCACCAACACAAGTGCGAAAAGTGGTTTTTCAACACTAACACAAGTGCAAAAAGTGTTTTTTCCACACTAATACAAGTGCCAAAGTGGTTTCCTGCACCAACACAAGTGCGAAAAGTGGTTTCCTGCACCAACACAAGTGCGAAAAGTGGTTTTTCAACACTATCACAAGTGCAAAAAGTGTTTTTTCCACACTAATACAAGTGCAAAAGTGATTTTTCAACACTAACACAAGTGCGAAAAGTAGTTTTTCAACACTAACACAAGTGCAAAAAGTGGTTTTTCAACACTAACACAAGTGCGAAAAGTGGTTTTTCCACACTAATACAAGTGCAAAAAGTGTTTTTTCCACACTAATACAAGTGCCAAAGTGGTTTCCTGCACCAACACGAGTGCGAAAAGTGGTTTTTAAACACTAACACAAGTGCGAAAAGTGGTTTTTCAACACTAACACAAGTGCGAAAAGTGTTTTTTCCACACTAATACAAGTGCAAAAGTGGTTTCCTGCACCAACACAAGTGCGAAAAGTGGTTTTTCAACACCAACACAAGTGCAAAAAGTGGTTTTTCAACACTAACACAAGTGCGAAAAGTGTTTTTTCCACACTAATACAAGTGCAAAAGTGGTTTCCTGCACCAACACAAGTGCGAAAAGTGGTTTTTCAACACTAACACAAGTGCGAAAAGTGGTTTTTCAACACTAACACAAGTGCGAAAAGTGGTTTTTCAACACTAACACAAGTGCGAAAAGTGTTTTTTCCACGCTAATACAAGTGCAAAAGTGGTTTCCTGCACCAACACAAGTGCAAAAAGTGGTTTTTCAACACTAACACAAGTGCGAAAAGTGGTTTTTCAACACTAACACAAGTGCGAAAAGTGTTTTTTCCACACTAATACAAGTGCAAAAGTGGTTTCCTGCACCAACACAAGTGCGAAAAGTGGTTTTTCAACACTCACACAAGTGCAAAAAGTGGTTTTTCAACACTAACACAAGTGCAAAAAGTGTTTTTTCTACACTAATACAAGTGCAAAAGTGATTTTTCAACACTAACACAAGTGCGAAAAGTGGTTTTTCAACACTAACACAAGTGCAAAAAGTGGTTTTTCAACACTAACACAAGTGCGAAAAGTGGTTTTTCCACACTAATACAAGTGCAAAAGTGGTTTCCTGCACCAACACAAGTGCGAAAAGTGGTTTTTCAACACTAACACAAGTGCGAAAAGTGGTTTTTCAACACCAACACAAGTGCAAAAAGTGGTTTTTCAACACTAACACAAGTGCGAAAAGTGTTTTTTCCACACTAATACAAGTGCAAAAGTGGTTTCCTGCACCAACACAAGTGCGAAAAGTGGTTTTTCAACACTAACACAAGTGCGAAAAGTGGTTTTTCAACACTAACACAAGTGCGAAAAGTGGTTTTTCAACACTAACACAAGTGCGAAAAGTGTTTTTTCCACACTAATACAAGTGCAAAAGTGGTTTCCTGCACCAACACAAGTGCGAAAAGTGGTTTTTCAACACTAACACAAGTGCGAAAAGTGGTTTTTCAACACTAACACAAGTGCGAAAAGTGTTTTTTCCACACTAATACAAGTGCAAAAGTGGTTTCCTGCACCAACACAAGTGCGAAAAGTGGTTTTTCAACACTCACAAGTGCAAAAAGTGGTTTTTCAACACTAACACAAGTGCGAAAAGTGGTTTTTCAACACTAACACAAGTGCGAAAAGTGGTTTTTCCACACTACTACAAGTGCAAAAGTGGTTCCCTGCACCAACACAAGTGCGAAAAGTGGTTTTTCAACACTAACACAAGTGCGAAAAGTAGTTTTTCAACACTAACACAAGTGCGAAAAGTGGTTTTTCCACACTAATACAAGTGCAAAAGTGGTTTCCTGCACCAACACAAGTGCGAAAAGTGGTTTTTCAACACTAACACAAGTGCGAAAAGTGGTTTTTCAACACTAACACAAGTGCGAAAAGTGTTTTTTCCACACTAATACAAGTGCAAAAGTGGTTTCCTGCACCAACACAAGTGCGAAAAGTGGTTTTTCAACACTCACACAAGTGCAAAAAGTGGTTTTTCAACACTAACACAAGTGCGAAAAGTGGTTTTTCAACACTAACACAAGTGCGAAAAGTGGTTTTTCCACACTAATACAAGTGCAAAAGTGGTTCCCTGCACCAACACAAGTGCGAAAAGTGGTTTTTCAACACTAACACAAGTGCGAAAAGTAGTTTTTCAACACTAACACAAGTGCGAAAAGTGGTTTTTCCACACTAATACAAGTGCAAAAGTGGTTCCCTGCACCAACACAAGTGCGAAAAGTGGTTTTTCAACACTAACACAAGTGCGAAAAGTCGTTTTTCAACACTAACACAAGTGCGAAAAGTGGTTTTTCCACACTAATACAAGTGCAAAAGTGGTTTCCTGCACCAACACAAGTGCGAAAAGTGGTTTTTCAACACTAACACAAGTGCGAAAAGTGGTTTTTCAACACTAACACAAGTGCAAAAAGTGGTTTTTAAACACTAACACAAGTGCGAAAAGTGTTTTTTCCACACTAATACAAGTGCAAAAGTGGTTTCCTGCACCAACACAAGTGCGAAAAGTGGTTTTTCAACACGAACACAAGTGCGAAAAGTGGTTTTTCAACACCAACACAAGTGCAAAAAGTGCTTTTTCAACACTAACACAAGTGCGAAAAGTGGTTTTTCCACACTAATACAAGTGCAAAAGTGGTTTCCTGCACCAACACAAGTGCGAAAAGTGGTTTTTCAACACTAACACAAGTGCGAAAAGTGGTTTTTCAACACTATCACAAGTGCAAAAAGTGTTTTTTCTACACTAATACAAGTGCAAAAAGTGTTTTTTCTACACTAACACAAGTGCAAAAAGTGTTTTTTCCACACTAATACAAGTGCAAAAGTGATTTCCTGCACCAACACAAGTGCGAAAAGTGGTTTTTCAACACTAACACAAGTTCAAAAAGTGGTTTTTCAACACTAACACAAGTGCGAAAAGTGGTTTTTCCACACTAATACAAGTGCAAAAGTGGTTTCCTGCACCAACACAATTGCGAAAAGTGGTTTTTAAACACTAACACAAGTGTGAAAAGTGGTTTTTCAACACTAACACAAGTGCGAAAAGTGTTTTTTCCACACTAATACAAGTGCCAAAGTGGTTTCCTGCACCAACACAAGTGCGAAAAGTGGTTTTTCAACACTAACACAAGTGCGAAAAGTGGTTTTTCAACACTAATACAAGTGCAAAAGTGGTTTCCTGCACCAACACAAGTGCGAAAAGTGGTTTTTCAACACTAACACAAGTGCGAAAAGTGGTTTTTCCACACTAATACAAGTGCAAAAGTGGTTTCCTGCACCAACACAAGTGCGAAAAGTGGTTTTTCAACACTAACACAAGTGCGAAAAGTGGTTTTTCAACACTATCACAAGTGCAAAAAGTGTTTTTTCTACACTAATACAAGTGCAAAAGTGATTTTTCAACACTAACACAAGTGCGAAAAGTGGTTTTTCAACACTAACACAAGTGCAAAAAGTGGTTTTTCAACACTAACACAAGTGCGAAAAGTGGTTTTTCCACACTAATACAAGTGCAAAAGTGGTTTCCTGCACCAACACAAGTGCGAAAAGTGGTTTTTCAACAATAACACAAGTGCAAAAAGTGGTTTTTCAACACTATCACAAGTGCAAAAAGTGTTTTTTCTACACTAATACAAGTGCAAAAGTGGTTTTTCAACACTAACACAAGTGCGAAAAGTGGTTTTTCAACACTAACACAAGTGCAAAAAGTGGTTTTTCAACACTAACACAAGTGCGAAAAGTGGTTTTGCCACACTAATACAAGTGCAAAAGTGGTTTCCTGCACCAACACAAGTACGAAAAGTGGTTTTTCAACACTAACACAAGTGCGAAAAGTGGTTTTTCAACACTAACACAAGTGCAAAAAGTGGTTTTTCAACACTAACACAAGTGCGAAAAGTGGTTTTGCCACACTAATACAAGTGCAAAAGTGGTTTCCTGCACCAACACAAGTACAAAAAGTGGTTTTTCAACACTAACACAAGTGCGAAAAGTGGTTTTTCCACACTAATACAAGTGCAAAAGTGGTTTCCTGCACCAACACAAGTGCGAAAAGTGGTTTTTCAACACTAACACAAGTGCGAAAAGTGGTTTTTCAACACTAACACAAGTGCGAAAAGTGTTTTTTCCACACTAATACAAGTGCAAAAGTGGTTTCCTGCACCAACACAAGTGCGAAAAGTGGTTTTTCAACACTCACACAAGTGCAAAAAGTGGTTTTTCAACACTAACACAAGTGCGAAAAGTGGTTTTTCAACACTAACACAAGTGCGAAAAGTGGTTTTTCCACACTAATACAAGTGCAAAAGTGGTTCCCTGCACCAACACAAGTGCGAAAAGTGGTTTTTCAACACTAACACAAGTGCGAAAAGTAGTTTTTCAACACTAACACAAGTGCGAAAAGTGGTTTTTCCACACTAATACAAGTGCAAAAGTGGTTCCCTGCACCAACACAAGTGCGAAAAGTGGTTTTTCAACACTAACACAAGTGCGAAAAGTCGTTTTTCAACACTAACACAAGTGCGAAAAGTGGTTTTTCCACACTAATACAAGTGCAAAAGTGGTTTCCTGCACCAACACAAGTGCGAAAAGTGGTTTTTCAACACTAACACAAGTGCGAAAAGTGGTTTTTCAACACTAACACAAGTGCAAAAAGTGGTTTTTAAACACTAACACAAGTGCGAAAAGTGTTTTTTCCACACTAATACAAGTGCAAAAGTGGTTTCCTGCACCAACACAAGTGCGAAAAGTGGTTTTTCAACACGAACACAAGTGCGAAAAGTGGTTTTTCAACACCAACACAAGTGCAAAAAGTGCTTTTTCAACACTAACACAAGTGCGAAAAGTGGTTTTTCCACACTAATACAAGTGCAAAAGTGGTTTCCTGCACCAACACAAGTGCGAAAAGTGGTTTTTCAACACTAACACAAGTGCGAAAAGTGGTTTTTCAACACTATCACAAGTGCAAAAAGTGTTTTTTCTACACTAATACAAGTGCAAAAAGTGTTTTTTCTACACTAACACAAGTGCAAAAAGTGTTTTTTCCACACTAATACAAGTGCAAAAGTGATTTCCTGCACCAACACAAGTGCGAAAAGTGGTTTTTCAACACTAACACAAGTTCAAAAAGTGGTTTTTCAACACTAACACAAGTGCGAAAAGTGGTTTTTCCACACTAATACAAGTGCAAAAGTGGTTTCCTGCACCAACACAATTGCGAAAAGTGGTTTTTAAACACTAACACAAGTGTGAAAAGTGGTTTTTCAACACTAACACAAGTGCGAAAAGTGTTTTTTCCACACTAATACAAGTGCCAAAGTGGTTTCCTGCACCAACACAAGTGCGAAAAGTGGTTTTTCAACACTAACACAAGTGCGAAAAGTGGTTTTTCAACACTAATACAAGTGCAAAAGTGGTTTCCTGCACCAACACAAGTGCGAAAAGTGGTTTTTCAACACTAACACAAGTGCGAAAAGTGGTTTTTCCACACTAATACAAGTGCAAAAGTGGTTTCCTGCACCAACACAAGTGCGAAAAGTGGTTTTTCAACACTAACACAAGTGCGAAAAGTGGTTTTTCAACACTATCACAAGTGCAAAAAGTGTTTTTTCTACACTAATACAAGTGCAAAAGTGATTTTTCAACACTAACACAAGTGCGAAAAGTGGTTTTTCAACACTAACACAAGTGCAAAAAGTGGTTTTTCAACACTAACACAAGTGCGAAAAGTGGTTTTTCCACACTAATACAAGTGCAAAAGTGGTTTCCTGCACCAACACAAGTGCGAAAAGTGGTTTTTCAACAATAACACAAGTGCAAAAAGTGGTTTTTCAACACTATCACAAGTGCAAAAAGTGTTTTTTCTACACTAATACAAGTGCAAAAGTGGTTTTTCAACACTAACACAAGTGCGAAAAGTGGTTTTTCAACACTAACACAAGTGCAAAAAGTGGTTTTTCAACACTAACACAAGTGCGAAAAGTGGTTTTGCCACACTAATACAAGTGCAAAAGTGGTTTCCTGCACCAACACAAGTACGAAAAGTGGTTTTTCAACACTAACACAAGTGCGAAAAGTGGTTTTTCAACACTAACACAAGTGCGAAAAGTGGTTTTTCAACACTAACACAAGTGCAAAAAGTGTTTTTTCCAAACTAATACAAGTGCAAAAGTGGTCTCCTGCACCAACACAAGTGCGAAAAGTGGTTTTTCAACACTAACACAAGTGCGAAAAGTGGTTTTTCAACACTAACACAAGTGCGAAAAGTGGTTTTTCAACACTAACACAAGTGCGAAAAGTGGTTTTTCAACACTATCACAAGTGCAAAAAGTGTTTTTTCCACACTAATACAAGTGCAAAAGTGGTTTCCTGCACCAACACAAGTGCGAAAAGTGGTTTTTCAACACTATCACAAGTGCAAAAAGTGTTTTTTCCACACTAATACAAGTGCAAAAGTGGTTTCCTGCACCAACACAAGTGCGAAAAGTGGTTTTTCAACACTAACACAAGTGCGAAAAGTGGTTTTTCAACACTAACACACGTGCAAAAAGTGGTTTTTCCACAATAATACAAGTGCAAAAGTGGTTTCCTGCACCAACACAAGTGCGAAAAGTGGTTTTTCAACACTAACACAAGTGCGAAAAGTGGTTTTTCAACACTAACACAAGTGCGAAAAGTGGTTTTTCCACACTAATACAAGTGCAAAAGTGGTTTCCTGCACCAACACAAGTGTGAAAAGTGGTTTTTCAACACTAACACAAGTGCAAAAAGTGGTTTTTCAACACTAACACAAGTGCGAAAAGTGGTTTTTCCACACTAATACAAGTGCAAAAGTGGTTTCCTGCACCAACACAAGTACGAAAAGTGGTTTTTCAACACTAACACAAGTGCGAAAAGTGGTTTTTCAACACTATCACAAGTGCAAAAAGTGTTTTTTCCACACTAATACAAGTGCAAAAGTGGTCTCCTGCACCAACACAAGTGCGAAAAGTGGTTTTTCAACACTAACACAAGTGCGAAAAGTGGTTTTTCAACACTAACACAAGTGCGAAAAGTGTTTTTTCAACACTAACACAAGTGCGAAAAGTGGTTTTTCAACACTATCACAAGTGCAAAAAGTGTTTTTTCCACACTAATACAAGTGCAAAAGTGGTTTCCTGCACCAACACAAGTGCGAAAAGTGGTTTTTCAACACTATCACAAGTGCAAAAAGTGTTTTTTCCACACTAATACAAGTGCAAAAGTGGTTTCCTGCACCAACACAAGTGCGAAAAGTGGTTTTTCAACACTAACACAAGTGCGAAAAGTGGTTTTTCAACACCAACACAAGTGCAAAAAGTGGTTTTTCAACACTAACACAAGTGCGAAAAGTGGTTTTTCCACACTAATACAAGTGCAAAAGTGGTTTCCTGCACCAACACAAGTGCGAAAAGTGGTTTTTCAACACTAACACAAGTGCGAAAAGTGGTTTTTCAACACTATCACAAGTGCAAAAAGTGTTTTTTCTACACTAATACAAGTGCAAAAGTGATTTTTCAACACTAACACAAGTGCAAAAAGTGGTTTTTCAACACTAACACAAGTGCGAAAAGTGGTTTTTCCACACTAATACAAGTGCAAAAAGTGTTTTTTCCACACTAATACAAGTGCCAAAGTGGTTTCCTGCACCAACACAAGTGCGAAAAGTGGTTTTTAAACAGTAACACAAGTGCGAAAAGTGGTTTTTCAACACTAACACAAGTGCGAAAAGTGTTTTTTCCACACTAATACAAGTGCAAAAGTGGTTTCCTGCACCAACACAAGTGCGAAAAGTGGTTTTTCAACACCAACACAAGTGCAAAAAGTGGTTTTTCAACACTAACACAAGTGCGAAAAGTGTTTTTTCCACACTAATACAAGTGCAAAAGTGGTTTCCTGCACCAACACAAGTGCGAAAAGTGGTTTTTCAACACTAACACAAGTGCGAAAAGTGGTTTTTCAACACTAACACAAGTGCGAAAAGTGTTTTTTCCACACTAATACAAGTGCAAAAGTGGTTTCCTGCACCAACACAAGTGCGAAAAGTGGTTTTTCAACACTCACACAAGTGCAAAAAGTGGTTTTTCAACACTAACACAAGTGCAAAAAGTGTTTTTTCTACACTAATACAAGTGCAAAAGTGATTTTTCAACACTAACACAAGTGCGAAAAGTGGTTTTTCAACACTAACACAAGTGCAAAAAGTGGTTTTTCAACACTAACACAAGTGCGAAAAGTGGTTTTTCCACACTAATACAAGTGCAAAAGTGGTTTCCTGCACCAACACAAGTGCGAAAAGTGGTTTTTAAACACTAACACAAGTGCGAAAAGTGGTTTTTCAACACTAACACAAGTGCAAAAAGTGTTTTTTCCACACTAATACAAGTGCCAAAGTGGTTTCCTGCACCAACACAAGTGCGAAAAGTGGTTTTTAAACACTAACACAAGTGCGAAAAGTGGTTTTTCAACACTAACACAAGTGCGAAAAGTGTTTTTTCCACACTAATACAAGTGCAAAAGTGGTTTCCTGCACCAACACAAGTGCGAAAAGTGGTTTTTCAACACTAACACAAGTGCGAAAAGTGGTTTTTCAACACCAACACAAGTGCAAAAAGTGGTTTTTCAACACTAACACAAGTGCGAAAAGTGTTTTTTCCACACTAATACAAGTGCAAAAGTGGTTTCCTGCACCAACACAAGTGCGAAAAGTGGTTTTTCAACACTAACACAAGTGCGAAAAGTGGTTTTTCAACACTAACACAAGTGCGAAAAGTGGTTTTTCAACACTAACACAAGTGCGAAAAGTGTTTTTTCCACACTAATACAAGTGCAAAAGTGGTTTCCTGCACCAACACAAGTGCGAAAAGTGGTTTTTCAACACTAACACAAGTGCGAAAAGTGGTTTTTCAACACTAACACAAGTGCGAAAAGTGTTTTTTCCACACTAATACAAGTGCAAAAGTGGTTTCCTGCACCAACACAAGTGCGAAAAGTGGTTTTTCAACACTCACAAGTGCAAAAAGTGGTTTTTCAACACTAACACAAGTGCGAAAAGTGGTTTTTCAACACTAACACAAGTGCGAAAAGTGGTTTTCCACACTACTACAAGTGCAAAAGTGGTTCCCTGCACCAACACAAGTGCGAAAAGTGGTTTTTCAACACTAACACAAGTGCGAAAAGTAGTTTTTCAACACTAACACAAGTGCGAAAAGTGGTTTTTCCACACTAATACAAGTGCAAAAGTGGTTTCCTGCACCAACACAAGTGCGAAAAGTGGTTTTTCAACACTAACACAAGTGCGAAAAGTGGTTTTTCAACACTAACACAAGTGCGAAAAGTGTTTTTTCCACACTAATACAAGTGCAAAAGTGGTTTCCTGCACCAACACAAGTGCGAAAAGTGGTTTTTCAACACTCACACAAGTGCAAAAAGTCGTTTTTCAACACTAACACAAGTGCGAAAAGTGGTTTTTCAACACTAACACAAGTGCGAAAAGTGGTTTTTCCACACTAATACAAGTGCAAAAGTGGTTCCCTGCACCAACACAAGTGCGAAAAGTGGTTTTTCAACACTAACACAAGTGCGAAAAGTAGTTTTTCAACACTAACACAAGTGCGAAAAGTGGTTTTTCCACACTAATACAAGTGCAAAAGTGGTTCCCTGCACCAACACAAGTGCGAAAAGTGGTTTTTCAACACTAACACAAGTGCGAAAAGTCGTTTTTCAACACTAACACAAGTGCGAAAAGTGGTTTTTCCACACTAATACAAGTGCAAAAGTGGTTTCCTGCACCAACACAAGTGCGAAAAGTGGTTTTTCAACACTAACACAAGTGCGAAAAGTGGTTTTTCAACACTAACACAAGTGCGAAAAGTGGTTTTTCCACACTAATACAAGTGCAAAAGTGGTTTCCTGCACCAACACAAGTGCGAAAAGTGGTTTTTCAACACTAACACAAGTGCGAAAAGTGGTTTTTCAACACTAACACAAGTGCGAAAAGTGGTTTTTCCACACTAATACAAGTGCAAAAGTGGTTTCCTGCACCAACACAAGTGCGAAAAGTGGTTTTTCAACACTAACACAAGTGCGAAAAGTGGTTTTTCAACACCAACATAAGTGCGAAAAGTGGTTTTTCAACACTAACACAAGTGCGAAAAGTGGTTTTTCAACACTAACACAAGTGCAAAAAGTGGTTTTTCCACCCTAATACAAGTGCAAAAGTGGTTTCCTGCACCAACACAAGTGCGAAAAGTGGTTTTTCAACACTAACACAAGTGCGAAAAGTGGTTTTTCAACACTAACACAAGTGCGAAAAGTGGTTTTGCCACACTAATACAAGTGCAAAAGTGGTTTCCTGCACCAACACAAGTGCGAAAAGTGGTTTTTCAACACTAACACAAGTGCGAAAAGTGTTTTTTCCACACTAATACAAGTGCGAAAAGTGTTTTTTCCACACTAATACAAGTGCAAAAGTGGTTTCCTGCACCAACACAAGTGCGAAAAGTGGTTTTTCAACACTAACACAAGTGCGAAAAGTGGTTTTTCAACACCAACACAAGTGCAAAAAGTAGTTTTTCAACACTAACACAAGTGCGAAAAGTGGTTTTTCCACACTAATACAAGTGCAAAAGTGGTTTCCTGCACCAACACAAGTGCGAAAAGTGGTTTTTCAACACTAACACAAGCGTGAAAAGTGGTTTTTCAACACTATCACAAGTGCAAAAAGTGTTTTTTCTACACTAATACAAGTGCAAAAGTGATTTTTCAACACTAACACAAGTGCGAAAAGTGGTTTTTCAACACTAACACAAGTGCAAAAAGTGGTTTTTCAACACTAACGCAAGTGCGAAAAGTGGTTTTTCCACACTAATACAAGTGCAAAAGTGGTTTCCTGCACCAACACAAGTGCGAAAAGTGGTTTTTCAACACTATCACAAGTGCAAAAAGTGTTTTTTCTACACTAATACAAGTGCAAAAGTGGTTTTTCAACACTAACACAAGTGCGAAAAGTGGTTTTTCAACACTAACACAAGTGCAAAAAGTGTTTTTTCAACACTAACACAAGTGCGAAAAGTGGTTTTTCCACACTAATACAAGTGCAAAAGTGGTTTCCTGCACCAACACAAGTGCGAAAAGTGGTTTTTCAACACTAACACAAGTGCGAAAAGTGGTTTTTCAACACTATCACAAGTGCAAAAAGTGTTTTTTCCACACTAATACAAGTGCAAAAGTGGTTTCCTGCACCAACACAAGTGCGAAAAGTGGTTTTTCAACACTAACACAAGTGCGAAAAGTGGTTTTTCAACACTAACACAAGTGCAAAAAGTGGTTTTCCACACTAATACAAGTGCAAAAGTGGTTTCCTGCACCAACACAAGTGCGAAAAGTGGTTTTTCAACACTAACACAAGTGCGAAAAGTGTTTTTTCAACACTAACACAAGTGCGAAAAGTGTTTTTTCCACACTAATACAAGTGCAAAAGTGGTTTCCTGCACCAACACAAGTGCAAAAAGTGGTTTTTCAACACTAACACAAGTGCGAAAAGTGGTTTTGCCACACTAATACAAGTGCAAAAGTGGTTTCCTGCACCAACACAAGTGCGAAAAGTGGTTTTTCAACACTAACACAAGTGCGAAAAGTGGTTTGTCAACACTAACACAAGTGCGAAAAGTGTTTTTTCCACACTAATACAAGTGCAAAAGTGGTTTCCTGCACCAACACAAGTGCGAAAAGTGTTTTTTTAACACAATGCGAAAAGTGGTTTTTCAACACTAACACAAGTGCGAAAAGTGGTTTTTCAACACCAACACAAGTGCAAAAAGTGGTTTTTCAACACGAACACAAGTGCGAAAAGTGGTTTTTCCACACTAATACAAGTGCAAAAGTGGTTTGCTGCACCAACACAAGTGCGAAAAGTGGTTTTTCAACACTAACACAAGTGCGAAAAGTGGTTTTTCAACACTATCACAAGTGCAAAAATTGTTTTTTCTACACTAATACAAGTCCAAAAGTGATTTTTCAACACTAACACAAGTGCGCAAAGTGGTTTTTCAACACTAACACAAGTGCAAAAAGTGGTTTTTCAACACTAACACAAGTGCGAAAAGTGGTTTTTCCACACTAATACAAGTGCAAAAGTGGTTTCCTGCACCAATACAAGTGCGAAAAGTGGTTTTTCAACACTAACACAAGTGCAAAAAGTGGTTTTTCAACACTATCACAAGTGCAAAAAGTGTTTTTTCTACACTAATACAAGTGCAAAAGTGGTTTTTCAACACTAACACAAGTGCTAAAAGTGGTTTTTCAACACTAACACAAGTGCAAAAAGTGGTTTTTCAACACTAACACAAGTGCGAAAAGTGGTTTTTCCACACTAATACAAGTGCAAAAGTGGTTTCCTGCATCAACACAAGTGCGAAAAGTGGTTTTTCAACACTAACACAAGTGCGAAAAGTGGTTTTTCAACACTAAAACAAGTGCGAAAAGTGGTTTTTCAACACTATCACAAGTGCAAAAAGTGTTTTTTCCACACTAATACAAGTGCAAAAGTGGTCTCCTGCACCAACACAAGTGCGAAAAGTGGTTTTTCAACACTAACACAAGTGCGAAAAGTGGTTTTTCAACACTAACACAAGTGCGAAAAGTGGTTTTTCAACACTAACACAAGTGCGAAAAGTGTTTTTTCCACACTAATACAAGTGCAAAAGTGGTTTCCTGCACCAACACAAGTGCGAAAAGTGGTTTTTCAACACTAACACAAGTGCGAAAAGTGGTTTTTCAACACCAACACAAGTGCAAAAAGTGGTTTTTCAACACTAACACAAGTGCGAAAAGTGGTTTTTCCACACTAATACAAGTGCAAAAGTGGTTTCCTGCACCAACACAAGTGCGAAAAGTGGTTTTTCAACACTAACACAAGTGCGAAAAGTGGTTTTTCAACACTATCACAAGTGCAAAAAGTGTTTTTTCTACACTAATACAAGTGCAAAAGTGATTTTTCAACACTAACACAAGTGCGAAAAGTGGTTTTTCAACACTAACACAAGTGCAAAAAGTGGTTTTTCAACACTAACACAAGTGCGAAAAGTGGTTTTTCCACACTAATACAAGTGCAAAAAGTGTTTTTTCCACACTAATACAAGTGCCAAAGTGGTTTCCTGCACCAACACAAGTGCGAAAAGTGGTTTTTAAACACTAACACAAGTGCGAAAAGTGGTTTTTCAACACTAACACAAGTGCGAAAAGTGTTTTTTCCACACTAATACAAGTGCAAAAGTGGTTTCCTGCACCAACACAAGTGCGAAAAGTGGTTTTTCAACACTAACACAAGTGCGAAAAGTGGTTTTTCAACACCAACACAAGTGCAAAAAGTGGTTTTTCAACACTAACACAAGTGCGAAAAGTGTTTTTTCCACACTAATACAAGTGCAAAAGTGGTTTCCTGCACCAACACAAGTGCGAAAAGTGGTTTTTCAACACTAACACAAGTGCGAAAAGTGGTTTTTCAACACTAACACAAGTGCGAAAAGTGGTTTTTCAACACTAACACAAGTGCGAAAAGTGTTTTTTCCACGCTAATACAAGTGCAAAAGTGGTTTCCTGCACCAACACAAGTGCAAAAAGTGGTTTTTCAACACTAACACAAGTGCGAAAAGTGGTTTTTCAACACTAACACAAGTGCGAAAAGTGTTTTTTCCACACTAATACAAGTGCAAAAGTGGTTTCCTGCACCAACACAAGTGCGAAAAGTGGTTTTTCAACACTCACACAAGTGCGAAAAGTGGTTTTTCGACACTAACACAAGTGCAAAAAGTGTTTTTTCCACACTAATACAAGTGCCAAAGTGGTTTCCTGCACCAACACAAGTGCGAAAAGTGGTTTTTAAACACTAACACAAGTGCGAAAAGTGGTTTTTCAACACTAACACAAGTGCGAAAAGTGTTTTTTCCACACTAATACAAGTGCAAAAGTGGTTTCCTGCACCAACACAAGTGCGAAAAGTGGTTTTTCAACACTAACACAAGTGCGAAAAGTGGTTTTTCAACACCAACACAAGTGCAAAAAGTGGTTTTTCAACACTAACACAAGTGCGAAAAGTGTTTTTTCCACACTAATACAAGTGCAAAAGTGGTTTCCTGCACCAACACAAGTGCGAAAAGTGGTTTTTCAACACTAACACAAGTGCGAAAAGTGGTTTTTCAACACTAACACAAGTGCGAAAAGTGGTTTTTCAACACTAACACAAGTGCGAAAAGTGGTTTTTCAACACTAACACAAGTGCGAAAAGTGTTTTTTCCACACTAATACAAGTGCAAAAGTGGTTTCCTGCACCAACACAAGTGTGAAAAGTGGTTTTTCAACACTAACACAAGTGCGAAAAGTGGTTTTTCAACACTAACACAAGTGCGAAAAGTGTTTTTCCACACTAATACAAGTGCAAAAGTGGTTTCCTGCACCAACACAAGTGCGAAAAGTGGTTTTTCAACACTCACAAGTGCAAAAAGTGGTTTTTCAACACTAACACAAGTGCGAAAAGTGGTTTTTCAACACTAACACAAGTGCGAAAAGTGGTTTTTCCACACTACTACAAGTGCAAAAGTGGTTCCCTGCACCAACACAAGTGCGAAAAGTGGTTTTTCAACACTAACACAAGTGCGAAAAGTAGTTTTTCAACACTAACACAAGTGCGAAAAGTGGTTTTTCCACACTAATACAAGTGCAAAAGTGGTTTCCTGCACCAACACAAGTGCGAAAAGTGGTTTTTCCACACTAATACAAGTGCAAAAGTGGTTCCCTGCACCAACACAAGTGCGAAAAGTGGTTTTTCAACACTAACACAAGTGCGAAAAGTGGTTTTTCAACACTAACACAAGTGCGAAAAGTGTTTTTTCCACACTAATACAAGTGCAAAAGTGGTTTCCTGCACCAACACAAGTGCGAAAAGTGGTTTTTCAACACTCACACAAGTGCAAAAAGTGGTTTTTCAACACTAACACAAGTGCGAAAAGTGGTTTTTCAACACTAACACAAGTGCGAAAAGTGGTTTTTCCACACTAATACAAGTGCAAAAGTGGTTCCCTGCACCAACACAAGTGCGAAAAGTGGTTTTTCAACACTAACACAAGTGCGAAAAGTAGTTTTTCAACACTAACACAAGTGCGAAAAGTGGTTTTTCCACACTAATACAAGTGCAAAAGTGGTTCCCTGCACCAACACAAGTGCGAAAAGTGGTTTTTCAACACTAACACAAGTGCGAAAAGTAGTTTTTCAACACTAACACAAGTGCGAAAAGTGGTTTTTCCACACTAATACAAGTGCAAAAGTGGTTTCCTGCACCAACACAAGTGCGAAAAGTGGTTTTTCAACACTAACACAAGTGCGAAAAGTGGTTTTTCAACACTAACACAAGTGCAAAAAGTGGTTTTTAAACACTAACACAAGTGCGAAAAGTGTTTTTTCCACACTAATACAAGTGCAAAAGTGGTTTCCTGCACCAACACAAGTGCGAAAAGTGGTTTTTCAACACTAACACAAGTGCGAAAAGTGGTTTTTCAACACTAACACAAGTGCGAAAAGTGTTTTTCAACACTAACACAAGTGCGAAAAGTGTTTTTTCCACACTAATACAAGTGCAAAAGTGGTTTCCTGCACCAACACAAGTGCAAAAAGTGGTTTTTCAACACTAACACAAGTGCAAAAAGTGGTTTTTCAACACTATCACAAGTGCAAAAAGTGTTTTTTCTACACTAATACAAGTGCAAAAGTGGTTTTTCAACACTAACACAAGTGCTAAAAGTGGTTTTTCAACACTAACACAAGTGCAAAAAGTGGTTTTTCAACACTAACACAAGTGCGAAAAGTGGTTTTTCCACACTAATACAAGTGCAAAAGTGGTTTCCTGCATCAACACAAGTGCGAAAAGTGGTTTTTCAACACTAACACAAGTGCGAAAAGTGGTTTTTCAACACTAACACAAGTGCGAAAAGTGGTTTTTCAACACTATCACAAGTGCAAAAAGTGTTTTTTCCACACTAATACAAGTGCAAAAGTGGTCTCCTGCACCAACACAAGTGCGAAAAGTGGTTTTTCAACACTAACACAAGTGCGAAAAGTGGTTTTTCAACACTAACACAAGTGCGAAAAGTGGTTTTTCAACACCAACACAAGTGCAAAAAGTGGTTTTTCAACACTAACACAAGTGCGAAAAGTGTTTTTTCCACACTAATACAAGTGCAAAAGTGGTTTCCTGCACCAACACAAGTGCGAAAAGTGGTTTTTCAACACTAACACAAGTGCGAAAAGTGGTTTTTCAACACTAACACAAGTGCGAAAAGTGGTTTTTCAACACTAACACAAGTGCGAAAAGTGTTTTTTCCACGCTAATACAAGTGCAAAAGTGGTTTCCTGCACCAACACAAGTGCAAAAAGTGGTTTTTCAACACTAACACAAGTGCGAAAAGTGGTTTTTCAACACTAACACAAGTGCGAAAAGTGTTTTTTCCACACTTATACAAGTGCAAAAGTGGTTTCCTGCACCAACACAAGTGCGAAAAGTGGTTTTTCAACACTCACACAAGTGCAAAAAGTGGTTTTTCAACACTAACACAAGTGCAAAAAGTGTTTTTTCTACACTAATACAAGTGCAAAAGTGATTTTTCAACACTAACACAAGTGCGAAAAGTGGTTTTTCAACACTAACACAAGTGCAAAAAGTGGTTTTTCAACACTAACACAAGTGCGAAAAGTGGTTTTTCCACACTAATACAAGTGCAAAAGTGGTTTCCTGCACCAACACAAGTGCGAAAAGTGGTTTTTAAACACTAACACAAGTGCGAAAAGTGGTTTTTCAACACTAACACAAGTGCGAAAAGTGGTTTTTCCACACTAATACAAGTGCAAAAGTGGTTTCCTGCACCAACACAAGTGCGAAAAGTGGTTTTTCAACACTATCACAAGTGCAAAAAGTGTTTTTTCTACACTAATACAAGTGCAAAAGTGATTTTTCAACACTAACACAAGTGCGAAAAGTGGTTTTTCAACACTAACACAAGTGCAAAAAGTGGTTTTTCAACACTAACACAAGTGCGAAAAGTGGTTTTTCCACACTAATACAAGTGCAAAAAGTGTTTTTTCCACACTAATACAAGTGCCAAAGTGGTTTCCTGCACCAACACAAGTGCGAAAAGTGGTTTTTAAACACTAACACAAGTGCGAAAAGTGGTTTTTCAACACTAACACAAGTGCGAAAAGTGTTTTTTCCACACTAATACAAGTGCAAAAGTGGTTTCCTGCACCAACACAAGTGCGAAAAGTGGTTTTTCAACACTAACACAAGTGCGAAAAGTGGTTTTTCAACACCAACACAAGTGCAAAAAGTGGTTTTTCAACACTAACACAAGTGCGAAAAGTGTTTTTTCCACACTAATACAAGTGCAAAAGTGGTTTCCTGCACCAACACAAGTGCGAAAAGTGGTTTTTCAACACTAACACAAGTGCGAAAAGTGGTTTTTCAACACTAACACAAGTGCGAAAAGTGGTTTTTCAACACTAACACAAGTGCGAAAAGTGTTTTTTCCACGCTAATACAAGTGCAAAAGTGGTTTCCTGCACCAACACAAGTGCAAAAAGTGGTTTTTCAACACTAACACAAGTGCAAAAGTGGTTTCCTGCACCAACACAAGTGCGAAAAGTGGTTTTTAAACACTAACACAAGTGCGAAAAGTGGTTTTTCAACACTAACACAAGTGCGAAAAGTGGTTTTTCCACACTAATACAAGTGCAAAAGTGGTTTCCTGCACCAACACAAGTGCGAAAAGTGGTTTTTCAACACTATCACAAGTGCAAAAAGTGTTTTTTCTACACTAATACAAGTGCAAAAGTGATTTTTCAACACTAACACAAGTGCGAAAAGTGGTTTTTCAACACTAACACAAGTGCAAAAAGTGGTTTTTCAACACTAACACAAGTGCGAAAAGTGGTTTTTCCACACTAATACAAGTGCAAAAAGTGTTTTTTCCACACTAATACAAGTGCCAAAGTGGTTTCCTGCACCAACACAAGTGCGAAAAGTGGTTTTTAAACACTAACACAAGTGCGAAAAGTGGTTTTTCAACACTAACACAAGTGCGAAAAGTGTTTTTTCCACACTAATACAAGTGCAAAAGTGGTTTCCTGCACCAACACAAGTGCGAAAAGTGGTTTTTCAACACTAACACAAGTGCGAAAAGTGGTTTTTCAACACCAACACAAGTGCAAAAAGTGGTTTTTCAACACTAACACAAGTGCGAAAAGTGTTTTTTCCACACTAATACAAGTGCAAAAGTGGTTTCCTGCACCAACACAAGTGCGAAAAGTGGTTTTTCAACACTAACACAAGTGCGAAAAGTGGTTTTTCAACACTAACACAAGTGCGAAAAGTGGTTTTTCAACACTAACACAAGTGCGAAAAGTGTTTTTTCCACGCTAATACAAGTGCAAAAGTGGTTTCCTGCACCAACACAAGTGCAAAAAGTGGTTTTTCAACACTAACACAAGTGCGAAAAGTGGTTTTTCAACACTAACACAAGTGCGAAAAGTGTTTTTTCCACACTAATACAAGTGCAAAAGTGGTTTCCTCCACCAACACAAGTGCGAAAAGTGGTTTTTCAACACTCACACAAGTGCAAAAAGTGGTTTTTCAACACTAACACAAGTGCAAAAAGTGTTTTTTCTACACTAATACAAGTGCAAAAGTGATTTTTCAACACTAACACAAGTGCGAAAAGTGGTTTTTCAACACTAACACAAGTGCAAAAAGTGGTTTTTCAACACTAACACAAGTGCGAAAAGTGGTTTTTCCACACTAATACAAGTGCAAAAGTGGTTTCCTGCACCAACACAAGTGCGAAAAGTGGTTTTTCAACACTAACACAAGTGCGAAAAGTGGTTTTTCAACACTAACACAAGTGCGAAAAGTGGTTTTTCCACACTAATACAAGTGCAAAAGTGGTTTCCTGCACCAACACAAGTGCGAAAAGTGGTTTTTCAACACTAACACAAGTGCGAAAAGTGGTTTTTCCACACTAATACAAGTGCAAAAGTGGTTTCCTGCACCAACACAAGTGCGAAAAGTGGTTTTTCAACACTAACACAAGTGCGAAAAGTGGTTTTGCCACACTAATACAAGTGCAAAAGTGGTTTCCTGCACCAACACAAGTGCGAAAAGTGGTTTTTCAACACTAACACAAGTGCGAAAAGTGTTTTTTCCACACTAATACAAGTGCGAAAAGTGTTTTTTCCACACTAATACAAGTGCAAAAGTGGTTTCCTGCACCAACACAAGTGCGAAAAGTGGTTTTTCAACACTAACACAAGTGCGAAAAGTGGTTTTTCAACACCAACACAAGTGCAAAAAGTAGTTTTTCAACACTAACACAAGTGCGAAAAGTGGTTTTTCCACACTAATACAAGTGCAAAAGTGGTTTCCTGCACCAACACAAGTGCGAAAAGTGGTTTTTCAACACTAACACAAGCGTGAAAAGTGGTTTTTCAACACTATCACAAGTGCAAAAAGTGTTTTTTCTACACTAATACAAGTGCAAAAGTGATTTTTCAACACTAACACAAGTGCGAAAAGTGGTTTTTCAACACTAACACAAGTGCAAAAAGTGGTTTTTCAACACTAACGCAAGTGCGAAAAGTGGTTTTTCCACACTAATACAAGTGCAAAAGTGGTTTCCTGCACCAACACAAGTGCGAAAAGTGGTTTTTCAACACTAACACAAGTGCAAAAAGTGGTTTTTCAACACTATCACAAGTGCAAAAAGTGTTTTTTCCACACTAATACAAGTGCAAAAGTGGTTTCCTGCACCAACACAAGTGCGAAAAGTGGTTTTTCAACACTATCACAAGTGCAAAAAGTGTTTTTTCCACACTAATACAAGTGCAAAAGTGGTTTGCTGCACCAACACAAGTGCGAAAAGTGGTTTTTCAACACTAACACAAGTGCGAAAAGTGGTTTTTCAACACTAACACAAGTGCAAAAAGTGGTTTTCCACACTAATACAAGTGCAAAAGTGGTTTCCTGCACCAACACAAGTGCGAAAAGTGGTTTTTCAACACTAACACAAGTGCGAAAAGTGGTTTTTCAACACTAACACAAGTGCGAAAAGTGTTTTTTCAACACTAACACAAGTGCGAAAAGTGTTTTTTCCACACTAATACAAGTGCAAAAGTGGTTTCCTGCACCAACACAAGTGCAAAAAGTGGTTTTTCAACACTAACACAAGTGCGAAAAGTGGTTTTGCCACACTAATACAAGTGCAAAAGTGGTTTCCTGCACCAACACAAGTGTGAAAAGTGGTTTTTCAACACTAACACAAGTGCGAAAAGTGGTTTGTCAACACTAACACAAGTGCGAAAAGTGTTTTTTCCACACTAATACAAGTGCAAAAGTGGTTTCCTGCACCAACACAAGTGCGAAAAGTGTTTTTTTAACACAATGCGAAAAGTGGTTTTTCAACACTAACACAAGTGCGAAAAGTGGTTTTTCAACACCAACACAAGTGCAAAAAGTGGTTTTTCAACACGAACACAAGTGCGAAAAGTGGTTTTTCCACACTAATACAAGTGCAAAAGTGGTTTGCTGCACCAACACAAGTGCGAAAAGTGGTTTTTCAACACTAACACAAGTGCGAAAAGTGGTTTTTCAACACTATCACAAGTGCAAAAATTGTTTTTTCTACACTAATACAAGTGCAAAAGTGATTTTTCAACACTAACACAAGTGCGCAAAGTGGTTTTTCAACACTAACACAAGTGCAAAAAGTGGTTTTTCAACACTAACACAAGTGCGAAAAGTGGTTTTTCCACACTAATACAAGTGCAAAAGTGGTTTCCTGCACCAATAAAAGTGCGAAAAGTGGTTTTTCAACACTAACACAAGTGCAAAAAGTGGTTTTTCAACACTATCACAAGTGCAAAAAGTGTTTTTTCTACACTAATACAAGTGCAAAAGTGGTTTTTCAACACTAACACAAGTGCTAAAAGTGGTTTTTCAACACTAACACAAGTGCAAAAAGTGGTTTTTCAACACTAACACAAGTGCGAAAAGTGGTTTTTCCACACTAATACAAGTGCAAAAGTGGTTTCCTGCATCAACACAAGTGCGAAAAGTGGTTTTTCAACACTAACACAAGTGCGAAAAGTGGTTTTTCAACACTAACACAAGTGCGAAAAGTGGTTTTTCAACACTATCACAAGTGCAAAAAGTGTTTTTTCCACACTAATACAAGTGCAAAAGTGGTCTCCTGCACCAACACAAGTGCGAAAAGTGGTTTTTCAACACTAACACAAGTGCGAAAAGTGGTTTTTCAACACTAACACAAGTGCGAAAAGTGGTTTTTCAACACTAACACAAGTGCGAAAAGTGTTTTTTCCACACTAATACAAGTGCAAAAGTGGTTTCCTGCACCAACACAAGTGCGAAAAGTGGTTTTTCAACACTAACACAAGTGCGAAAAGTGGTTTTTCAACACCAACACAAGTGCAAAAAGTGGTTTTTCAACACTAACACAAGTGCGAAAAGTGGTTTTTCCACACTAATACAAGTGCAAAAGTGGTTTCCTGCACCAACACAAGTGCGAAAAGTGGTTTTTCAACACTAACACAAGTGCGAAAAGTGGTTTTTCAACACTATCACAAGTGCAAAAAGTGTTTTTTCTACACTAATACAAGTGCAAAAGTGATTTTTCAACACTAACACAAGTGCGAAAAGTGGTTTTTCAACACTAACACAAGTGCAAAAAGTGGTTTTTCAACACTAACACAAGTGCGAAAAGTGGTTTTTCCACACTAATACAAGTGCAAAAAGTGTTTTTTCCACACTAATACAAGTGCCAAAGTGGTTTCCTGCACCAACACAAGTGCGAAAAGTGGTTTTTAAACACTAACACAAGTGCGAAAAGTGGTTTTTCAACACTAACACAAGTGCGAAAAGTGTTTTTTCCACACTAATACAAGTGCAAAAGTGGTTTCCTGCACCAACACAAGTGCGAAAAGTGGTTTTTCAACACTAACACAAGTGCGAAAAGTGGTTTTTCAACACCAACACAAGTGCAAAAAGTGGTTTTTCAACACTAACACAAGTGCGAAAAGTGTTTTTTCCACACTAATACAAGTGCAAAAGTGGTTTCCTGCACCAACACAAGTGCGAAAAGTGGTTTTTCAACACTAACACAAGTGCGAAAAGTGGTTTTTCAACACTAACACAAGTGCGAAAAGTGTTTTTTCCACGCTAATAGAAGTGCAAAAGTGGTTTCCTGCACCAACACAAGTGCAAAAAGTGGTTTTTCAACACTAACACAAGTGCGAAAAGTGGTTTTTCAACACTAACACAAGTGCGAAAAGTGTTTTTTCCACACTAATACAAGTGCAAAAGTGGTTTCCTGCACCAACACAAGTGCGAAAAGTGGTTTTTCAACACTCACACAAGTGCAAAAAGTGGTTTTTCAACACTAACACAAGTGCAAAAAGTGTTTTTTCTACACTAATACAAGTGCAAAAGTGATTTTTCAACACTAACACAAGTGCGAAAAGTGGTTTTTCAACACTAACACAAGTGCAAAAAGTGGTTTTTCAACACTAACACAAGTGCAAAAAGTGGTTTTTCCACACTAATACAAGTGCAAAAGTGGTTTCCTGCACCAACACAAGTGCGAAAAGTGGTTTTTAAACACTAACACAAGTGCGAAAAGTGGTTTTTCAACACTAACACAAGTGCGAAAAGTGGTTTTTCCACACTAATACAAGTGCAAAAGTGGTTTCCTGCACCAACACAAGTGCGAAAAGTGGTTTTTCAACACTAACACAAGTGCGAAAAGTGGTTTTTCAACACTATCACAAGTGCAAAAGTGATTTTTCAACACTAACACAAGTGCGAAAAGTGGTTTTTCAACACTAACACAAGTGCAAAAAGTGGTTTTTCAACACTAACACAAGTGCGAAAAGTGTTTTTTCCACACTAATACAAGTGCAAAAGTGGTTTCCTGCACCAACACAAGTGCGAAAAGTGGTTTTTCAACACTAACACAAGTGCGAAAAGTGGTTTTTCAACACTAACACAAGTGTGAAAAGTGGTTTTTCAACACTAACACAAGTGCGAAAAGTGTTTTTTCCACGCTAATACAAGTGCAAAAGTGGTTTCCTGCACCAACACAAGTGCAAAAAGTGGTTTTTCAACACTAACACAAGTGCGAAAAGTGGTTTTTCAACACTAACACAAGTGCGAAAAGTGTTTTTTCCACACTAATACAAGTGCAAAAGTGGTTTCCTGCACCAACACAAGTGCGAAAAGTGGTTTTTCAACACTCACACAAGTGCGAAAAGTGGTTTTTCAACACTAACACAAGTGCAAAAAGTGTTTTTTCCACACTAATACAAGTGCCAAAGTGGTTTCCTGCACCAACACAAGTGCGAAAAGTGGTTTTTCAACACTAACACAAGTGCGAAAAGTGGTTTTTCAACACTAACACAAGTGCAAAAAGTGGTTTTTCAACACTAACACAAGTGCGAAAAGTGTTTTTTCCACACTAATACAAGTGCAAAAGTGGTTTCCTGCACCAACACAAGTGCGAAAAGTGGTTTTTCAACACTAACACAAGTGCGAAAAGTGGTTTTTCAACACTAACACAAGTGCGAAAAGTGTTTTTCCACACTAATACAAGTGCAAAAGTGGTTTCCTGCACCAACACAAGTGCGAAAAGTGGTTTTTCAACACTCACAAGTGCAAAAAGTGGTTTTTCAACACTAACACAAGTGCGAAAAGTGGTTTTTCAACACTAACACAAGTGCGAAAAGTGGTTTTTCCACACTACTACAAGTGCAAAAGTGGTTCCCTGCACCAACACAAGTGCGAAAAGTGGTTTTTCAACACTAACACAAGTGCGAAAAGTAGTTTTTCAACACTAACACAAGTGCGAAAAGTGGTTTTTCCACACTAATACAAGTGCAAAAGTGGTTTCCTGCACCAACACAAGTGCGAAAAGTGGTTTTTCAACACTAACACAAGTGCGAAAAGTGGTTTTTCAACACTAACACAAGTGCGAAAAGTGTTTTTTCCACACTAATACAAGTGCAAAAGTGGTTTCCTGCACCAACACAAGTGCGAAAAGTGGTTTTTCAACACTCACACAAGTGCAAAAAGTGGTTTTTCAACACTAACACAAGTGCGAAAAGTGGTTTTTCAACACTAACACAAGTGCGAAAAGTGGTTTTTCCACACTAATACAAGTGCAAAAGTGGTTCCCTGCACCAACACAAGTGCGAAAAGTGGTTTTTCAACACTAACACAAGTGCGAAAAGTAGTTTTTCAACACTAACACAAGTGCGAAAAGTGGTTTTTCCACACTAATACAAGTGCAAAAGTGGTTCCCTGCACCAACACAAGTGCGAAAAGTGGTTTTTCAACACTAACACAAGTGCGAAAAGTAGTTTTTCAACACTAACACAAGTGCGAAAAGTGGTTTTTCCACACTAATACAAGTGCAAAAGTGGTTTCCTGCACCAACACAAGTGCGAAAAGTGGTTTTTCAACACTAACACAAGTGCGAAAAGTGGTTTTTCAACACTAACACAAGTGCAAAAAGTGGTTTTTAAACACTAACACAAGTGCGAAAAGTGTTTTTTCCACACTAATACAAGTGCAAAAGTGGTTTCCTGCACCAACACAAGTGCGAAAAGTGGTTTTTCAACACTAACACAAGTGCGAAAAGTGGTTTGTCAACACTAACACAAGTGCGAAAAGTGTTTTTCAACACTAACACAAGTGCGAAAAGTGTTTTTTCCACACTAATACAAGTGCAAAAGTGGTTTCCTGCACCAACACAAGTGCAAAAAGTGGTTTTTCAACACTAACACAAGTGCAAAAAGTGGTTTTTCAACACTATCACAAGTGCAAAAAGTGTTTTTTCTACACTAATACAAGTGCAAAAGTGGTTTTTCAACACTAACACAAGTGCTAAAAGTGGTTTTTCAACACTAACACAAGTGCAAAAAGTGTTTTTTCAACACTAACACAAGTGCGAAAAGTGGTTTTTCCACACTAATACAAGTGCAAAAGTGGTTTCCTGCATCAACACAAGTGCGAAAAGTGGTTTTTCAACACTAACACAAGTGCGAAAAGTGGTTTTTCAACACTAACACAAGTGCGAAAAGTGGTTTTTCAACACTATCACAAGTGCAAAAAGTGTTTTTTCCACACTAATACAAGTGCAAAAGTGGTCTCCTGCACCAACACAAGTGCGAAAAGTGGTTTTTCAACACTAACACAAGTGCGAAAAGTGGTTTTTCAACACCAACACAAGTGCAAAAAGTGGTTTTTCAACACTAACACAAGTGCGAAAAGTGTTTTTTCCACACTAATACAAGTGCAAAAGTGGTTTCCTGCACCAACACAAGTGCGAAAAGTGGTTTTTCAACACTAACACAAGTGCGAAAAGTGGTTTTTCAACACTAACACAAGTGCGAAAAGTGGTTTTTCAACACTAACACAAGTGCGAAAAGTGTTTTTTCCACGCTAATACAAGTGCAAAAGTGGTTTCCTGCACCAACACAAGTGCAAAAAGTGGTTTTTCAACACTAACACAAGTGCGAAAAGTGGTTTTTCAACACTAACACAAGTGCGAAAAGTGTTTTTTCCACACTAATACAAGTGCAAAAGTGGTTTCCTGCACCAACACAAGTGCGAAAAGTGGTTTTTCAACACTCACACAAGTGCAAAAAGTGGTTTTTCAACACTAACACAAGTGCAAAAAGTGTTTTTTCTACACTAATACAAGTGCAAAAGTGATTTTTCAACACTAACACAAGTGCGAAAAGTGGTTTTTCAACACTAACACAAGTGCAAAAAGTGGTTTTTCAACACTAACACAAGTGCGAAAAGTGGTTTTTCCACACTAATACAAGTGCAAAAGTGGTTTCCTGCACCAACACAAGTGCGAAAAGTGGTTTTTAAACACTAACACAAGTGCAAAAGTGGTTTCCTGCACCAACACTGGTGCGATAAGTGGTTTTTCAACACTAACACAAGTGCAAAAGTGGTTTCCTGCACCAACACAAGTGCGAAAAGTGGTTTTTCAACACTATCACAAGTGCAAAAAGTGTTTTTTCTACACTAATACAAGTGCAAAAGTGATTTTTCAACACTAACACAAGTGCGAAAAGTGGTTTTTCAACACTAACACAAGTGCAAAAAAGTGGTTTTTCAACACTAACACAAGTGCGAAAAGTGGTTTTTCCACACTAATACAAGTGCAAAAAGTGTTTTTTCCACACTAATACAAGTGCCAAAGTGGTTTCCTGCACCAACACAAGTGCGAAAAGTGGTTTTTAAACACTAACACAAGTGCGAAAAGTGGTTTTTCAACACTAACACAAGTGCGAAAAGTGTTTTTTCCACACTAATACAAGTGCAAAAGTGGTTTCCTGCACCAACACAAGTGCGAAAAGTGGTTTTTCAACACTAACACAAGTGCGAAAAGTGGTTTTTCAACACCAACACAAGTGCAAAAAGTGGTTTTTCAACACTAACACAAGTGCGAAAAGTGTTTTTTCCACACTAATACAAGTGCAAAAGTGGTTTCCTGCACCAACACAAGTGCGAAAAGTGGTTTCCTGCACCAACACAAGTGCGAAAAGTGGTTTTTCAACACTAACACAAGTGCGAAAAGTGGTTTTTCAACACTAACACAAGTGCGAAAAGTGTTTTTTCCACGCTAATACAAGTGCAAAAGTGGTTTCCTGCACCAACACAAGTGCAAAAAGTGGTTTTTCAACACTAACACAAGTGCGAAAAGTGGTTTTTCAACACTAACACAAGTGCGAAAAGTGTTTTTTCCACACTAATACAAGTGCAAAAGTGGTTTCCTGCACCAACACAAGTGCGAAAAGTGGTTTTTCAACACTCACACAAGTGCAAAAAGTGGTTTTTCAACACTAACACAAGTGCAAAAAGTGTTTTTTCTACACTAATACAAGTGCAAAAGTGATTTTTCAACACTAACACAAGTGCGAAAAGTGGTTTTTCAACACTAACACAAGTGCAAAAAGTGGTTTTTCAACACTAACACAAGTGCGAAAAGTGGTTTTTCCACACTAATACAAGTGCAAAAGTGGTTTCCTGCACCAACACAAGTGCGAAAAGTGGTTTTTAAACACTAACACAAGTGCGAAAAGTGGTTTTTCAACACTAACACAAGTGCGAAAAGTGGTTTTTCAACACTAACACAAGTGCGAAAAGTGTTTTTCAACACTAACACAAGTGCGAAAAGTGTTTTTTCCACACTAATACAAGTGCAAAAGTGGTTTCCTGCACCAACACAAGTGCAAAAAGTGGTTTTTCAACACTAACACAAGTGCAAAAAGTGGTTTTTCAACACTATCACAAGTGCAAAAAGTGTTTTTTCTACACTAATACAAGTGCAAAAGTGGTTTTTCAACACTAACACAAGTGCTAAAAGTGGTTTTTCAACACTAACACAAGTGCAAAAAGTGTTTTTTCAACACTAACACAAGTGCGAAAAGTGGTTTTTCCACACTAATACAAGTGCAAAAGTGGTTTCCTGCATCAACACAAGTGCGAAAAGTGGTTTTTCAACACTAACACAAGTGCGAAAAGTGGTTTTTCAACACTAACACAAGTGCGAAAAGTGGTTTTTCAACACTATCACAAGTGCAAAAAGTGTTTTTTCCACACTAATACAAGTGCAAAAGTGGTCTCCTGCACCAACACAAGTGCGAAAAGTGGTTTTTCAACACTAACACAAGTGCGAAAAGTGGTTTTTCAACACTAACACAAGTGCGAAAAGTGGTTTTTCAACACCAACACAAGTGCAAAAAGTGGTTTTTCAACACTAACACAAGTGCGAAAAGTGTTTTTTCCACACTAATACAAGTGCAAAAGTGGTTTCCTGCACCAACACAAGTGCAAAAAGTGGTTTTTCAACACTAACACAAGTGCGAAAAGTGGTTTTTCAACACTAACACAAGTGCGAAAAGTGGTTTTTCAACACTAACACAAGTGCGAAAAGTGTTTTTTCCACGCTAATACAAGTGCAAAAGTGGTTTCCTGCACCAACACAAGTGCAAAAAGTGGTTTTTCAACACTAACACAAGTGCGAAAAGTGGTTTTTCAACACTAACACAAGTGCGAAAAGTGTTTTTTCCACACTAATACAAGTGCAAAAGTGGTTTCCTGCACCAACACAAGTGCGAAAAGTGGTTTTTCAACACTCACACAAGTGCAAAAAGTGGTTTTTCAACACTAACACAAGTGCAAAAAGTGTTTTTTCTACACTAATACAAGTGCAAAAGTGATTTTTCAACACTAACACAAGTGCGAAAAGTGGTTTTTCAACACTAACACAAGTGCAAAAAGTGGTTTTTCAACACTAACACAAGTGCGAAAAGTGGTTTTTCCACACTAATACAAGTGCAAAAGTGGTTTCCTGCACCAACACAAGTGCGAAAAGTGGTTTTTAAACACTAACACAAGTGCGAAAAGTGGTTTTTCAACACTAACACAAGTGCGAAAAGTGGTTTTTCCACACTAATACAAGTGCAAAAGTGGTTTCCTGCACCAACACAAGTGCGAAAAGTGGTTTTTCAACACTATCACAAGTGCAAAAAGTGTTTTTTCTACACTAATACAAGTGCAAAAGTGATTTTTCAACACTAACACAAGTGCGAAAAGTGGTTTTTCAACACTAACACAAGTGCAAAAAGTGGTTTTTCAACACTAACACAAGTGCGAAAAGTGGTTTTTCCACACTAATACAAGTGCAAAAAGTGTTTTTTCCACACTAATACAAGTGCCAAAGTGGTTTCCTGCACCAACACAAGTGCGAAAAGTGGTTTTTAAACACTAACACAAGTGCGAAAAGTGGTTTTTCAACACTAACACAAGTGCGAAAAGTGTTTTTTCCACACTAATACAAGTGCAAAAGTGGTTTCCTGCACCAACACAAGTGCGAAAAGTGGTTTTTCAACACTAACACAAGTGCGAAAAGTGGTTTTTCAACACCAACACAAGTGCAAAAAGTGGTTTTTCAACACTAACACAAGTGCGAAAAGTGTTTTTTCCACACTAATACAAGTGCAAAAGTGGTTTCCTGCACCAACACAAGTGCGAAAAGTGGTTTTTCAACACTAACACAAGTGCGAAAAGTGGTTTTTCAACTCTAACACAAGTGCGAAAAGTGGTTTTTCAACACTAACACAAGTGCGAAAAGTGTTTTTTCCACGCTAATACAAGTGCAAAAGTGGTTTCCTGCACCAACACAAGTGCAAAAAGTGGTTTTTCAACACTAACACAAGTGCGAAAAGTGGTTTTTCAACACTAACACAAGTGCGAAAAGTGTTTTTTCCACACTAATACAAGTGCAAAAGTGGTTTCCTGCACCAACACAAGTGCGAAAAGTGGTTTTTCAACACTCACACAAGTGCAAAAAGTGGTTTTTCAACACTAACACAAGTGCAAAAAGTGTTTTTTCTACACTAATACAAGTGCAAAAGTGATTTTTCAACACTAACACAAGTGCGAAAAGTGGTTTTTCAACACTAACACAAGTGCAAAAAGTGGTTTTTCAACACTAACACAAGTGCGAAAAGTGGTTTTTCCACACTAATACAAGTGCAAAAGTGGTTTCCTGCACCAACACAAGTGCGAAAAGTGGTTTTTAAACACTAACACAAGTGCGAAAAGTGGTTTTTCAACACTAACACAAGTGCAAAAAGTGTTTTTTCCACACTAATACAAGTGCAAAAGTGGTTTCCTGCACCAACACAAGTGCGAAAAGTGGTTTTTCAACACTAACACAAGTGCGAAAAGTGGTTTTTCAACACCAACACAAGTGCAAAAAGTGGTTTTTCAACACTAACACAAGTGCGAAAAGTGTTTTTTCCACACTAATACAAGTGCAAAAGTGGTTTCCTGCACCAACACAAGTGCGAAAAGTGGTTTTTCAACACTAACACAAGTGCGAAAAGTGGTTTTTCAACACTAACACAAGTGCGAAAAGTGGTTTTTCAACACTAACACAAGTGCGAAAAGTGTTTTTTCCACACTAATACAAGTGCAAAAGTGGTTTCCTGCACCAACACAAGTGCGAAAAGTGGTTTTTCAACACTAACACAAGTGCGAAAAGTGGTTTTTCAACACTAACACAAGTGCGAAAAGTGTTTTTCCACACTAATACAAGTGCAAAAGTGGTTTCCTGCACCAACACAAGTGCGAAAAGTGGTTTTTCAACACTCACAAGTGCAAAAAGTGGTTTTTCAACACTAACACAAGTGCGAAAAGTGGTTTTTCAACACTAACACAAGTGCGAAAAGTGGTTTTTCCACACTACTACAAGTGCAAAAGTGGTTCCCTGCACCAACACAAGTGCGAAAAGTGGTTTTTCAACACTAACACAAGTGCGAAAAGTAGTTTTTCAACACTAACACAAGTGCGAAAAGTGGTTTTTCCACACTAATACAAGTGCAAAAGTGG
The DNA here is from genome assembly GCF_964187855.1 of Myxine glutinosa. Taxonomy (NCBI): domain Eukaryota; kingdom Metazoa; phylum Chordata; class Myxini; order Myxiniformes; family Myxinidae; genus Myxine; species Myxine glutinosa. Next base: position 41,711,904 of record NC_136271.1, read on the forward strand.
TTTCCTGCACCAACACAAGTGCGAAAAGTGGTTTTTCAACACTAACACAAGTGCGGAAAGTGGTTTTTCAACACTAACACAAGTGCGAAAAGTGTTTTTTCCACACTAATACAAGTGCAAAAGTGGTTTCCTGCACCAACACAAGTGCGAAAAGTGGTTTTTCAACACTCACACAAGTGCAAAAAGTGGTTTTTCAACACTAACACAAGTGCGAAAAGTGGTTTTTCAACACTAACACAAGTGCGAAAAGTGGTTTTTCCACACTAATACAAGTGCAAAAGTGGTTCCCTGCACCAACACAAGTGCGAAAAGTGGTTTTTCAACACTAACACAAGTGCGAAAAGTAGTTTTTCAACACTAACACAAGTGCGAAAAGTGGTTTTTCCACACTAATACAAGTGCAAAAGTGGTTCCCTGCACCAACACAAGTGCGAAAAGTGGTTTTTCAACACTAACACAAGTGCGAAAAGTAGTTTTTCAACACTAACACAAGTGCGAAAAGTGGTTTTTCCACACTAATACAAGTGCAAAAGTGGTTTCCTGCACCAACACAAGTGCGAAAAGTGGTTTTTCAACACTAACACAAGTGCGAAAAGTGGTTTTTCAACACCAACACAAGTGCGAAAAGTGTTTTTCAACACTAACACAAGTGCGAAAAGTGTTTTTTCCACACTAATACAAGTGCAAAAGTGGTTTCCTGCACCAACACAAGTGCAAAAAGTGGTTTTTCAACACTAACACAAGTGCAAAAAGTGGTTTTTCAACACTATCACAAGTGCAAAAAGTGTTTTTTCTACACTAATACAAGTGCAAAAGTGGTTTTTCAACACTAACACAAGTGCTAAAAGTGGTTTTTCAACACTAACACAAGTGCAAAAAGTGGTTTTTCAACACTAACACAAGTGCGAAAAGTGGTTTTTCCACACTAATACAAGTGCAAAAGTGGTTTCCTGCATCAACACAAGTGCGAAAAGTGGTTTTTCAACACTAACACAAGTGCGAAAAGTGGTTTTTCAACACTAACACAAGTGCGAAAAGTGGTTTTTCAACACTATCACAAGTGCAAAAAGTGTTTTTTCCACACTAATACAAGTGCAAAAGTGGTCTCCTGCACCAACACAAGTGCGAAAAGTGGTTTTTCAACACTAACACAAGTGCGAAAAGTGGTTTTTCAACACTAACACAAGTGCGAAAAGTGGTTTTTCAACACTAACACAAGTGCGAAAAGTGTTTTTTCCACACTAATACAAGTGCAAAAGTGGTTTCCTGCACCAACACAAGTGCGAAAAGTGGTTTTTCAACACTAACACAAGTGCGAAAAGTGGTTTTTCAACACCAACAGAAGTGCAAAAAGTGGTTTTTCAACACTAACACAAGTGCGAAAAGTGGTTTTTCCACACTAATACAAGTGCAAAAGTGGTTTCCTGCACCAACACAAGTGCGAAAAGTGGTTTTTCAACACTAACACAAGTGCGAAAAGTGGTTTTTCAACACTATCACAAGTGCAAAAAGTGTTTTTTCTACACTAATACAAGTGCAAAAGTGATTTTTCAACACTAACACAAGTGCGAAAAGTGGTTTTTCAACACTAACACAAGTGCGAAAAGTGGTTTTTCAACACTAACACAAGTGCAAAAAGTGGTTTTTCAACACTAACACAAGTGCGAAAAGTGGTTTTTCCACACTAATACAAGTGCAAAAAGTGTTTTTTCCACACTAATACAAGTGCCAAAGTGGTTTCCTGCACCAACACAAGTGCGAAAAGTGGTTTTTAAACACTAACACAAGTGCGAAAAGTGGTTTTTCAACACTAACACAAGTGCGAAAAGTGTTTTTTCCACACTAATACAAGTGCAAAAGTGGTTTCCTGCACCAACACAAGTGCGAAAAGTGGTTTTTCAACACCAACACAAGTGCAAAAAGTGGTTTTTCAACACTAACACAAGTGCGAAAAGTGTTTTTTCCACACTAATACAAGTGCAAAAGTGGTTTCCTGCACCAACACAAGTGCGAAAAGTGGTTTTTCAACACTAACACAAGTGCGAAAAGTGGTTTTTCAACACTAACACAAGTGCGAAAAGTGGTTTTTCAACACTAACACAAGTGCGAAAAGTGTTTTTTCCACGCTAATACAAGTGCAAAAGTGGTTTCCTGCACCAACACAAGTGCAAAAAGTGGTTTTTCAACACTAACACAAGTGCGAAAAGTGGTTTTTCAACACTAACACAAGTGCGAAAAGTGTTTTTTCCACACTAATACAAGTGCAAAAGTGGTTTCCTGCACCAACACAAGTGCGAAAAGTGGTTTTTCAACACTCACACAAGTGCAAAAAGTGGTTTTTCAACACTAACACAAGTGCAAAAAGTGTTTTTTCTACACTAATACAAGTGCAAAAGTGATTTTTCAACACTAACACAAGTGCGAAAAGTGGTTTTTCAACACTAACACAAGTGCAAAAAATGGTTTTTCAACACTAACACAAGTGCAAAAAGTGGTTTTTCCACACTACTACAAGTGCAAAAGTGGTTCCCTGCACCAACACAAGTGCGAAAAGTGGTTTTTCAACACTAACACAAGTGCGAAAAGTGGTTTTTCAACACTAACACAAGTGCGAAAAGTGGTTTTTCAACACTAACACAAGTGCGAAAAGTGGTTTTTCCACACTACTACAAGTGCAAAAGTGGTTCCCTGCACCAACACAAGTGCGAAAAGTGGTTTTTCAACACTAACACAAGTGCGAAAAGTAGTTTTTCAACACTAACACAAGTGCGAAAAGTGGTTTTCCACACTAATACAAGTGCAAAAGTGGTTTCCTGCACCAACACAAGTGCGAAAAGTGGTTTTTCAACACTAACACAAGTGCGAAAAGTGGTTTTTCAACACTAACACAAGTGCGAAAAGTGTTTTTTCCACACTAATACAAGTGCAAAAGTGGTTTCCTGCACCAACACAAGTGCGAAAAGTGGTTTTTCAACACTCACACAAGTGCAAAAAGTGGTTTTTCAACACTAACACAAGTGCGAAAAGTGGTTTTTCAACACTAACACAAGTGCGAAAAGTGGTTTTTCCACACTAATACAAGTGCAAAAGTGGTTCCCTGCACCAACACAAGTGCGAAAAGTGGTTTTTCAACACTAACACAAGTGCGAAAAGTAGTTTTTCAACACTAACACAAGTGCGAAAAGTGGTTTTTCCACACTAATACAAGTGCAAAAGTGGTTTCCTGCACCAACACAAGTGCGAAAAGTGGTTTTTCAACACTAACACAAGTGCAAAAAGTGGTTTTTCAACACTATCACAAGTGCAAAAAGTGTTTTTTCTACACTAATACAAGTGCAAAAGTGGTTTTTCAACACTAACACAAGTGCGAAAAGTGGTTTTTCAACACTAACACAAGTGCAAAAAGTGTTTTTTCAACACTAACACAAGTGCGAAAAGTGGTTTTTTCCACACTAATACAAGTGCAAAAGTGGTTTCCTGCACCAACACAAGTGCGAAAAGTGGTTTTTCAACACTAACACAAGTGCGAAAAGTGGTTTTTCAACACTATCACAAGTGCAAAAAGTGTTTTTTCCACACTAATACAAGTGCAAAAGTGGTTTCCTGCACCCAACACAAGTGCGAAAAGTGGTTTTTCAACACTATCACAAGTGCAAAAAGTGTTTTTTCCACACTAATACAAGTGCAAAAGTGGTTTCCTGCACCAACACAAGTGCGAAAAGTGGTTTTTCAACACTAACACAAGTGCGAAAAGTGGTTTTTCAACACTAACACAAGTGCAAAAAGTGGTTTTCCACACTAATACAAGTGCAAAAGTGGTTTCCTGCACCAACACAAGTGCGAAAAGTGGTTTTTCAACACTAACACAAGTGCGAAAAGTGGTTTTTCAACACTAACACAAGTGCGAAAAGTGTTTTTTCAACACTAACACAAGTGCGAAAAGTGTTTTTTCCACACTAATACAAGTGCAAAAGTGGTTTCCTGCACCAACACAAGTGCAAAAAGTGGTTTTTCAACACTAACACAAGTGCGAAAAGTGGTTTTGCCACACTAATACAAGTGCAAAAGTGGTTTCCTGCACCAACACAAGTGTGAAAAGTGGTTTTTCAACACTAACACAAGTGCGAAAAGTGGTTTGTCAACACTAACACAAGTGCGAAAAGTGTTTTTTCCACACTAATACAAGTGCAAAAGTGGTTTCCTGCACCAACACAAGTGCGAAAAGTGGTTTTTCAACACTCACACAAGTGCAAAAAGTGGTTTTTCAACACTAACACAAGTGCGAAAAGTGGTTTTTCAACACTAACACAAGTGCGAAAAGTGGTTTTTCCACACTAATACAAGTGCAAAAGTGGTTCCCTGCACCAACACAAGTGCGAAAAGTGGTTTTTCAACACTAACACAAGTGCGAAAAGTAGTTTTTCAACACTAACACAAGTGCGAAAAGTGGTTTTTCCACACTAATACAAGTGCAAAAGTGGTTCCCTGCACCAACACAAGTGCGAAAAGTGGTTTTTCAACACTAACACAAGTGCGAAAAGTAGTTTTTCAACACTAACACAAGTGCGAAAAGTGGTTTTTCCACACTAATACAAGTGCAAAAGTGGTTTCCTGCACCAACACAAGTGCGAAAAGTGGTTTTTCAACACTAACACAAGTGCGAAAAGTGGTTTTTCAACACTAACACAAGTGCAAAAAGTGGTTTTTAAACACTAACACAAGTGCGAAAAGTGTTTTTTCCACACTAATACAAGTGCAAAAGTGGTTTCCTGCACCAACACAAGTGCGAAAAGTGGTTTTTCAACACTAACACAAGTGCGAAAAGTGGTTTTTCAACACTAACACAAGTGCGAAAAGTGTTTTTCAACACTAACACAAGTGCGAAAAGTGTTTTTTCCACACTAATACAAGTGCAAAAGTGGTTTCCTGCACCAACACAAGTGCAAAAAGTGGTTTTTCAACACTAACACAAGTGCAAAAAGTGGTTTTTCAACACTATCACAAGTGCAAAAAGTGTTTTTTCTACACTAATACAAGTGCAAAAGTGGTTTTTCAACACTAACACAAGTGCTAAAAGTGGTTTTTCAACACTAACACAAGTGCAAAAAGTGGTTTTTCAACACTAACACAAGTGCGAAAAGTGGTTTTTCCACACTAATACAAGTGCAAAAGTGGTTTCCTGCATCAACACAAGTGCGAAAAGTGGTTTTTCAACACTAACACAAGTGCGAAAAGTGGTTTTTCAACACTAACACAAGTGCGAAAAGTGGTTTTTCAACACTATCACAAGTGCAAAAAGTGTTTTTTCCACACTAATACAAGTGCAAAAGTGGTCTCCTGCACCAACACAAGTGCGAAAAGTGGTTTTTCAACACTAACACAAGTGCGAAAAGTGGTTTTTCAACACTAACACAAGTGCGAAAAGTGGTTTTTCAACACCAACACAAGTGCAAAAAGTGGTTTTTCAACACTAACACAAGTGCGAAAAGTGTTTTTTCCACACTAATACAAGTGCAAAAGTGGTTTCCTGCACCAACACAAGTGCGAAAAGTGGTTTTTCAACACTAACACAAGTGCGAAAAGTGGTTTTTCAACACTAACACAAGTGCGAAAAGTGGTTTTTCAACACTAACACAAGTGCGAAAAGTGTTTTTTCCACGCTAATACAAGTGCAAAAGTGGTTTCCTGCACCAACACAAGTGCAAAAAGTGGTTTTTCAACACTAACACAAGTGCGAAAAGTGGTTTTTCAACACTAACACAAGTGCGAAAAGTGTTTTTTCCACACTAATACAAGTGCAAAAGTGGTTTCCTGCACCAACACAAGTGCGAAAAGTGGTTTTTCAACACTCACACAAGTGCAAAAAGTGGTTTTTCAACACTAACACAAGTGCAAAAAGTGGTTTTTCAACACTAACACAAGTGCGAAAAGTGGTTTTTCCACACTAATACAAGTGCAAAAGTGGTTTCCTGCACCAACACAAGTGCGAAAAGTGGTTTTTAAACACTAACACAAGTGCGAAAAGTGGTTTTTCAACACTAACACAAGTGCGAAAAGTGGTTTTTCCACACTAATACAAGTGCAAAAGTGGTTTCCTGCACCAACACAAGTGCGAAAAGTGGTTTTTCAACACTATCACAAGTGCAAAAAGTGTTTTTTCTACACTAATACAAGTGCAAAAGTGATTTTTCAACACTAACACAAGTGCGAAAAGTGGTTTTTCAACACTAACACAAGTGCAAAAAGTGGTTTTTCAACACTAACACAAGTGCGAAAAGTGGTTTTTCCACACTAATACAAGTGCAAAAAGTGTTTTTTCCACACTAATACAAGTGCCAAAGTGGTTTCCTGCACCAACACAAGTGCGAAAAGTGGTTTTTAAACACTAACACAAGTGCGAAAAGTGGTTTTTCAACACTAACACAAGTGCGAAAAGTGTTTTTTCCACACTAATACAAGTGCAAAAGTGGTTTCCTGCACCAACACAAGTGCGAAAAGTGGTTTTTCAACACTAACACAAGTGCGAAAAGTGGTTTTTCAACACCAACACAAGTGCAAAAAGTGGTTTTTCAACACTAACACAAGTGCGAAAAGTGTTTTTTCCACACTAATACAAGTGCAAAAGTGGTTTCCTGCACCAACACAAGTGCGAAAAGTGGTTTTTCAACACTAACACAAGTGCGAAAAGTGGTTTTTCAACACTAACACAAGTGCGAAAAGTGGTTTTTCAACACTAACACAAGTGCGAAAAGTGTTTTTTCCACGCTAATACAAGTGCAAAAGTGGTTTCCTGCACCAACACAAGTGCAAAAAGTGGTTTTTCAACACTAACACAAGTGCGAAAAGTGGTTTTTCAACACTAACACAAGTGCGAAAAGTGTTTTTTCCACACTAATACAAGTGCAAAAGTGGTTTCCTGCACCAACACAAGTGCGAAAAGTGGTTTTTCAACACTCACACAAGTGCAAAAAGTGGTTTTTCAACACTAACACAAGTGCAAAAAGTGTTTTTTCTACACTAATACAAGTGCAAAAGTGATTTTTCAACACTAACACAAGTGCGAAAAGTGGTTTTTCAGCACTAACACAAGTGCAAAAAGTGGTTTTTCAACACTAACACAAGTGCGAAAAGTGGTTTTTCCACACTAATACAAGTGCAAAAGTGGTTTCCTGCACCAACACAAGTGCGAAAAGTGGTTTTTAAACACTAACACAAGTGCGAAAAGTGGTTTTTCAACACTAACACAAGTGCAAAAAGTGTTTTTTCCACACTAATACAAGTGCAAAAGTGGTTTCCTGCACCAACACAAGTGCGAAAAGTGGTTTTTCAACACTAACACAAGTGCGAAAAGTGGTTTTTCAACACCAACACAAGTGCAAAAAGTGGTTTTTCAACACTAACACAAGTGCGAAAAGTGTTTTTTCCACACTAATACAAGTGCAAAAGTGGTTTCCTGCACCAACACAAGTGCGAAAAGTGGTTTTTCAACACTAACACAAGTGCGAAAAGTGGTTTTTCAACACTAACACAAGTGCGAAAAGTGGTTTTTCAACACTAACACAAGTGCGAAAAGTGTTTTTTCCACACTAATACAAGTGCAAAAGTGGTTTCCTGCACCAACACAAGTGCGAAAAGTGGTTTTTCAACACTAACACAAGTGCGAAAAGTGGTTTTTCAACACTAACACAAGTGCGAAAAGTGTTTTTCCACACTAATACAAGTGCAAAAGTGGTTTCCTGCACCAACACAAGTGCGAAAAGTGGTTTTTCAACACTCACAAGTGCAAAAAGTGGTTTTTCAACACTAACACAAGTGCGAAAAGTGGTTTTTCAACACTAACACAAGTGCGAAAAGTGGTTTTTCCACACTACTACAAGTGCAAAAGTGGTTCCCTGCACCAACACAAGTGCGAAAAGTGGTTTTTCAACACTAACACAAGTGCGAAAAGTAGTTTTTCAACACTAACACAAGTGCGAAAAGTGGTTTTTCCACACTAATACAAGTGCAAAAGTGGTTTCCTGCACCAACACAAGTGCGAAAAGTGGTTTTTCAACACTAACACAAGTGCGGAAAGTGGTTTTTCAACACTAACACAAGTGCGAAAAGTGTTTTTTCCACACTAATACAAGTGCAAAAGTGGTTTCCTGCACCAACACAAGTGCGAAAAGTGGTTTTTCAACACTCACACAAGTGCAAAAAGTGGTTTTTCAACACTAACACAAGTGCGAAAAGTGGTTTTTCAACACTAACACAAGTGCGAAAAGTGGTTTTTCCACACTAATACAAGTGCAAAAGTGGTTCCCTGCACCAAGACAAGTGCGAAAAGTGGTTTTTCAACACTAACACAAGTGCGAAAAGTAGTTTTTCAACACTAACACAAGTGCGAAAAGTGGTTTTTCCACACTAATACAAGTGCAAAAGTGGTTCCCTGCACCAACACAAGTGCGAAAAGTGGGTTTTCAACACTAACACAAGTGCGAAAAGTAGTTTTTCAACACTAACACAAGTGCGAAAAGTGGTTTTTCCACACTAATACAAGTGCAAAAGTGGTTTCCTGCACCAACACAAGTGCGAAAAGTGGTTTTTCAACACTAACACAAGTGCGAAAAGTGGTTTTTCAACACTAACACAAGTGCGAAAAGTGTTTTTCAACACTAACACAAGTGCGAAAAGTGTTTTTTCCACACTAATACAAGTGCAAAAGTGGTTTCCTGCACCAACACAAGTGCAAAAAGTGGTTTTTCAACACTAACACAAGTGCAAAAAGTGGTTTTTCAACACTATCACAAGTGCAAAAAGTGTTTTTTCTACACTAATACAAGTGCAAAAGTGGTTTTTCAACACTAACACAAGTGCTAAAAGTGGTTTTTCAACACTAACACAAGTGCAAAAAGTGGTTTTTCAACACTAACACAAGTGCGAAAAGTGGTTTTTCCACACTAATACAAGTGCAAAAGTGGTTTCCTGCATCAACACAAGTGCGAAAAGTGGTTTTTCAACACTAACACAAGTGCGAAAAGTGGTTTTTCAACACTAACACAAGTGCGAAAAGTGGTTTTTCAACACTATCACAAGTGCAAAAAGTGTTTTTTCCACACTAATACAAGTGCAAAAGTGGTCTCCTGCACCAACACAAGTGCGAAAAGTGGTTTTTCAACACTAACACAAGTGCGAAAAGTGGTTTTTCAACACTAACACAAGTGCGAAAAGTGTTTTTTCAACACTAACACAAGTGCGAAAAGTGTTTTTTCCACACTAATACAAGTGCAAAAGTGGTTTCCTGCACCAACACAAGTGCGAAAAGTGGTTTTTCAACACTAACACAAGTGCGAAAAGTGGTTTTTCAACACCAACAGAAGTGCAAAAAGTGGTTTTTCAACACTAACACAAGTGCGAAAAGTGGTTTTTCCACACTAATACAAGTGCAAAAGTGGTTTCCTGCACCAACACAAGTGCGAAAAGTGGTTTTTCAACACTAACACAAGTGCGAAAAGTGGTTTTTCAACACTATCACAAGTGCAAAAAGTGTTTTTTCTACACTAATACAAGTGCAAAAGTGATTTTTCAACACTAACACAAGTGCAAAAAGTGGTTTTTCAACACTAACACAAGTGCGAAAAGTGGTTTTTCAACACTAACACAAGTGCAAAAAGTGGTTTTTCAACACTAACACAAGTGCGAAAAGTGGTTTTTCCACACTAATACAAGTGCAAAAAGTGTTTTTTCCACACTAATACAAGTGCCAAAGTGGTTTCCTGCACCAACACAAGTGCGAAAAGTGGTTTTTAAACACTAACACAAGTGCGAAAAGTGGTTTTTCAACACTAACACAAGTGCGAAAAGTGTTTTTTCCACACTAATACAAGTGCAAAAGTGGTTTCCTGCACCAACACAAGTGCGAAAAGTGGTTTTTCAACACCAACACAAGTGCAAAAAGTGGTTTTTCAACACTAACACAAGTGCGAAAAGTGTTTTTTCCACACTAATACAAGTGCAAAAGTGGTTTCCTGCACCAACACAAGTGCGAAAAGTGGTTTTTCAACACTAACACAAGTGCGAAAAGTGGTTTTTCAACACTAACACAAGTGCGAAAAGTGGTTTTTCAACACTAACACAAGTGCGAAAAGTGTTTTTTCCACGCTAATACAAGTGCAAAAGTGGTTTCCTGCACCAACACAAGTGCAAAAAGTGGTTTTTCAACACTAACACAAGTGCGAAAAGTGGTTTTTCAACACTAACACAAGTGCGAAAAGTGTTTTTTCCACACTAATACAAGTGCAAAAGTGGTTTCCTGCACCAACACAAGTGCGAAAAGTGGTTTTTCAACACTCACACAAGTGCAAAAAGTGGTTTTTCAACACTAACACAAGTGCAAAAAGTGTTTTTTCTACACTAATACAAGTGCAAAAGTGATTTTTCAACACTAACACAAGTGCGAAAAGTGGTTTTTCAACACTAACACAAGTGCAAAAAATGGTTTTTCAACACTAACACAAGTGCAAAAAGTGGTTTTTCCACACTACTACAAGTGCAAAAGTGGTTCCCTGCACCAACACAAGTGCGAAAAGTGGTTTTTCAACACTAACACAAGTGCGAAAAGTGGTTTTTCAACACTAACACAAGTGCGAAAAGTGGTTTTTCAACACTAACACAAGTGCAAAAAGTGGTTTTTCAACACTAACACAAGTGCGAAAAGTGGTTTTTCCACACTAATACAAGTGCAAAAGTGGTTTCCTGCATCAACACAAGTGCGAAAAGTGGTTTTTCAACACTAACACAAGTGCGAAAAGTGGTTTTTCAACACTAACACAAGTGCGAAAAGTGGTTTTTCAACACTATCACAAGTGCAAAAAGTGTTTTTTCCACACTAATACAAGTGCAAAAGTGGTCTCCTGCACCAACACAAGTGCGAAAAGTGGTTTTTCAACACTAACACAAGTGCGAAAAGTGGTTTTTCAACACTAACACAAGTGCGAAAAGTGTTTTTTCAACACTAACACAAGTGCGAAAAGTGTTTTTTCCACACTAATACAAGTGCAAAAGTGGTTTCCTGCACCAACACAAGTGCGAAAAGTGGTTTTTCAACACTAACACAAGTGCGAAAAGTGGTTTTTCAACACCAACAGAAGTGCAAAAAGTGGTTTTTCAACACTAACACAAGTGCGAAAAGTGGTTTTTCCACACTAATACAAGTGCAAAAGTGGTTTCCTGCACCAACACAAGTGCGAAAAGTGGTTTTTCAACACTAACACAAGTGCGAAAAGTGGTTTTTCAACACTATCACAAGTGCAAAAAGTGTTTTTTCTACACTAATACAAGTGCAAAAGTGATTTTTCAACACTAACACAAGTGCGAAAAGTGGTTTTTCAACACTAACACAAGTGCGAAAAGTGGTTTTTCAACACTAACACAAGTGCAAAAAGTGGTTTTTCAACACTAACACAAGTGCGAAAAGTGGTTTTTCCACACTAATACAAGTGCAAAAAGTGTTTTTTCCACACTAATACAAGTGCCAAAGTGGTTTCCTGCACCAACACAAGTGCGAAAAGTGGTTTTTAAACACTAACACAAGTGCGAAAAGTGGTTTTTCAACACTAACACAAGTGCGAAAAGTGTTTTTTCCACACTAATACAAGTGCAAAAGTGGTTTCCTGCACCAATACAAGTGCGAAAAGTGGTTTTTCAACACCAACACAAGTGCAAAAAGTGGTTTTTCAACACTAACACAAGTGCGAAAAGTGTTTTTTCCACACTAATACAAGTGCAAAAGTGGTTTCCTGCACCAACACAAGTGCGAAAAGTGGTTTTTCAACACTAACACAAGTGCGAAAAGTGGTTTTTCAACACTAACACAAGTGCGAAAAGTGGTTTTTCAACACTAACACAAGTGCGAAAAGTGTTTTTTCCACGCTAATACAAGTGCAAAAGTGGTTTCCTGCACCAACACAAGTGCAAAAAGTGGTTTTTCAACACTAACACAAGTGCGAAAAGTGGTTTTTCAACACTAACACAAGTGCGAAAAGTGTTTTTTCCACACTAATACAAGTGCAAAAGTGGTTTCCTGCACCAACACAAGTGCGAAAAGTGGTTTTTCAACACTCACACAAGTGCAAAAAGTGGTTTTTCAACACTAACACAAGTGCAAAAAGTGTTTTTTCTACACTAATACAAGTGCAAAAGTGATTTTTCAACACTAACACAAGTGCGAAAAGTGGTTTTTCAACACTAACACAAGTGCAAAAAATGGTTTTTCAACACTAACACAAGTGCAAAAAGTGGTTTTTCCACACTACTACAAGTGCAAAAGTGGTTCCCTGCACCAACACAAGTGCGAAAAGTGGTTTTTCAACACTAACACAAGTGCGAAAAGTGGTTTTTCAACACTAACACAAGTGCGAAAAGTGGTTTTTCAACACTAACACAAGTGCGAAAAGTGGTTTTTTCCACACTACTACAAGTGCAAAAGTGGTTCCCTGCACCAACACAAGTGCGAAAAGTGGTTTTTCAACACTAACACAAGTGCGAAAAGTAGTTTTTCAACACTAACACAAGTGCGAAAAGTGGTTTTCCACACTAATACAAGTGCAAAAGTGGTTTCCTGCACCAACACAAGTGCGAAAAGTGGTTTTTCAACACTAACACAAGTGCGAAAAGTGGTTTTTCAACACTAACACAAGTGCGAAAAGTGTTTTTTCCACACTAATACAAGTGCAAAAGTGGTTTCCTGCACCAACACAATTGCGAAAAGTGGTTTTTCAACACTCACACAAGTGCAAAAAGTGGTTTTTCAACACTAACACAAGTGCGAAAAGTGGTTTTTCAACACTAACACAAGTGCGAAAAGTGGTTTTTCCACACTAATACAAGTGCAAAAGTGGTTCCCTGCACCAACACAAGTGCGAAAAGTGGTTTTTCAACACTAACACAAGTGCGAAAAGTAGTTTTTCAACACTAACACAAGTGCGAAAAGTGGTTTTTCCACACTAATACAAGTGCAAAAGTGGTTTCCTGCACCAACACAAGTGCGAAAAGTGGTTTTTCAACACTAACACAAGTGCAAAAAGTGGTTTTTCAACACTATCACAAGTGCAAAAAGTGTTTTTTCTACACTAATACAAGTGCAAAAGTGGTTTTTCAACACTAACACAAGTGCGAAAAGTGGTTTTTCAACACTAACACAAGTGCAAAAAGTGTTTTTTCAACACTAACACAAGTGCGAAAAGTGGTTTTTCCACACTAATACAAGTGCAAAAGTGGTTTCCTGCACCAACACAAGTGCGAAAAGTGGTTTTTCAACACTAACACAAGTGCGAAAAGTGGTTTTTCAACACTATCACAAGTGCAAAAAGTGTTTTTTCCACACTAATACAAGTGCAAAAGTGGTTTCCTGCACCAACACAAGTGCGAAAAGTGGTTTTTCAACACTATCACAAGTGCAAAAAGTGTTTTTTTCCACACTAATACAAGTGCAAAAGTGGTTTCCTGCACCAACACAAGTGCGAAAAGTGGTTTTTCAACACTAACACAAGTGCAAAAAGTGTTTTCCACACTAATACAAGTGCAAAAGTGGTTTCCTGCACCAACACAAGTGCGAAAAGTGGTTTTTCAACACTAACACAAGTGCGAAAAGTGGTTTTTCAACACTAACACAAGTGCGAAAAGTGTTTTTTCAACACTAACACAAGTGCGAAAAGTGTTTTTTCCACACTAATACAAGTGCAAAAGTGGTTTCCTGCACCAACACAAGTGCAAAAAGTGGTTTTTCAACACTAACACAAGTGCGAAAAGTGGTTTTGCCACACTAATACAAGTGCAAAAGTGGTTTCCTGCACCAACACAAGTGCGAAAAGTGTTTTTTTAACACAATGCGAAAAGTGGTTTTTCAACACTAACACAAGTGCGAAAAGTGGTTTTTCAACACCAACACAAGTGCAAAAAGTGGTTTTTCAACACGAACACAAGTGCGAAAAGTGGTTTTTCCACACTAATACAAGTGCAAAAGTGGTTTGCTGCACCAACACAAGTGCGAAAAGTGGTTTTTCAACACTAACACAAGTGCGAAAAGTGGTTTTTCAACACTATCACAAGTGCAAAAATTGTTTTTTCTACACTAATACAAGTGCAAAAGTGATTTTTCAACACTAACACAAGTGCGCAAAGTGGTTTTTCAACACTAACACAAGTGCAAAAAGTGGTTTTTCAACACTAACACAAGTGCGAAAAGTGGTTTTTCCACACTAATACAAGTGCAAAAGTGGTTTCCTGCACCAATAAAAGTGCGAAAAGTGGTTTTTCAACACTAACACAAGTGCAAAAAGTGGTTTTTCAACACTATCACAAGTGCAAAAAGTGTTTTTTCTACACTAATACAAGTGCAAAAGTGGTTTTTCAACACTAACACAAGTGCTAAAAGTGGTTTTTCAACACTAACACAAGTGCAAAAAGTGGTTTTTCAACACTAACACAAGTGCGAAAAGTGGTTTTTCCACACTAATACAAGTGCAAAAGTGGTTTCCTGCATCAACACAAGTGCGAAAAGTGGTTTTTCAACACTAACACAAGTGCGAAAAGTGGTTTTTCAACACTAACACAAGTGCGAAAAGTGGTTTTTCAACACTATCACAAGTGCAAAAAGTGTTTTTTCCACACTAATACAAGTGCAAAAGTGGTCTCCTGCACCAACACAAGTGCGAAAAGTGGTTTTTCAACACTAACACAAGTGCGAAAAGTGGTTTTTCAACACTAACACAAGTGCGAAAAGTGGTTTTTCAACACTAACACAAGTGCGAAAAGTGTTTTTTCCACACTAATACAAGTGCAAAAGTGGTTTCCTGCACCAACACAAGTGCGAAAAGTGGTTTTTCAACACTAACACAAGTGCGAAAAGTGGTTTTTCAACACCAACACAAGTGCAAAAAGTGGTTTTTCAACACTAACACAAGTGCGAAAAGTGGTTTTTCCACACTAATACAAGTGCAAAAGTGGTTTCCTGCACCAACACAAGTGCGAAAAGTGGTTTTTCAACACTAACACAAGTGCGAAAAGTGGTTTTTCAACACTATCACAAGTGCAAAAAGTGTTTTTTCTACACTAATACAAGTGCAAAAGTGATTTTTCAACACTAACACAAGTGCGAAAAGTGGTTTTTCAACACTAACACAAGTGCAAAAAGTGGTTTTTCAACACTAACACAAGTGCGAAAAGTGGTTTTTCCACACTAATACAAGTGCAAAAAGTGTTTTTTCCACACTAATACAAGTGCCAAAGTGGTTTCCTGCACCAACACAAGTGCGAAAAGTGGTTTTTAAACACTAACACAAGTGCGAAAAGTGGTTTTTCAACACTAACACAAGTGCGAAAAGTGTTTTTTCCACACTAATACAAGTGCAAAAGTGGTTTCCTGCACCAACACAAGTGCGAAAAGTGGTTTTTCAACACTAACACAAGTGCGAAAAGTGGTTTTTCAACACCAACACAAGTGCAAAAAGTGGTTTTTCAACACTAACACAAGTGCGAAAAGTGTTTTTTCCACACTAATACAAGTGCAAAAGTGGTTTCCTGCACCAACACAAGTGCGAAAAGTGGTTTTTCAACACTAACACAAGTGCGAAAAGTGGTTTTTCAACACTAACACAAGTGCGAAAAGTGGTTTTTCAACACTAACACAAGTGCGAAAAGTGTTTTTTCCACGCTAATACAAGTGCAAAAGTGGTTTCCTGCACCAACACAAGTGCAAAAAGTGGTTTTTCAACACTAACACAAGTGCGAAAAGTGGTTTTTCAACACTAACACAAGTGCGAAAAGTGTTTTTTCCACACTAATACAAGTGCAAAAGTGGTTTCCTGCACCAACACAAGTGCGAAAAGTGGTTTTTCAACACTCACACAAGTGCAAAAAGTGGTTTTTCAACACTAACACAAGTGCAAAAAGTGTTTTTTCTACACTAATACAAGTGCAAAAGTGATTTTTCAACACTAACACAAGTGCGAAAAGTGGTTTTTCAACACTAACACAAGTGCAAAAAGTGGATTTTCAACACTAACACAAGTGCAAAAAGTGGTTTTTCCACACTAATACAAGTGCAAAAGTGGTTTCCTGCACCAACACAAGTGCGAAAAGTGGTTTTTAAACACTAACACAAGTGCGAAAAGTGGTTTTTCAACACTAACACAAGTGCGAAAAGTGTTTTTTCCACACTAATACAAGTGCAAAAGTGGTTTCCTGCACCAACACAAGTGCGAAAAGTGGTTTTTCAACACTAACACAAGTGCGAAAAGTGGTTTTTCAACACTATCACAAGTGCAAAAAGTGTTTTTTCTACACTAATACAAGTGCAAAAGTGATTTTTCAACACTAACACAAGTGCGAAAAGTGGTTTTTCAACACTAACACAAGTGCAAAAAGTGGTTTTTCAACACTAACACAAGTGCGAAAAGTGGTTTTTCCACACTAATACAAGTGCAAAAAGTGTTTTTTCCACACTAATACAAGTGCCAAAGTGGTTTCCTGCACCAACACAAGTGCGAAAAGTGGTTTTTAAACACTAACACAAGTGCGAAAAGTGGTTTTTCAACACTAACACAAGTGCGAAAAGTGTTTTTTCCACACTAATACAAGTGCAAAAGTGGTTTCCTGCACCAACACAAGTGCGAAAAGTGGTTTTTCAACACTAACACAAGTGCGAAAAGTGGTTTTTCAACACCAACACAAGTGCAAAAAGTGGTTTTTCAACACTAACACAAGTGCGAAAAGTGTTTTTTCCACACTAATACAAGTGCAAAAGTGGTTTCCTGCACCAACACAAGTGCGAAAAGTGGTTTTTCAACACTAACACAAGTGCGAAAAGTGGTTTTTCAACACTAACACAAGTGTGAAAAGTGGTTTTTCAACACTAACACAAGTGCGAAAAGTGTTTTTTCCACGCTAATACAAGTGCAAAAGTGGTTTCCTGCACCAACACAAGTGCAAAAAGTGGTTTTTCAACACTAACACAAGTGCGAAAAGTGGTTTTTCAACACGAACACAAGTGCGAAAAGTGTTTTTTCCACACTATTACAAGTGCAAAAGTGGTTTCCTGCACCAACACAAGTGCGAAAAGTGGTTTTTCAACACTCACACAAGTGCGAAAAGTGGTTTTTCAACACTAACACAAGTGCAAAAAGTGTTTTTTCCACACTAATACAAGTGCCAAAGTGGTTTCCTGCACCAACACAAGTGCGAAAAGTGGTTTTTAAACACTAACACAAGTGCGAAAAGTGGTTTTTCAACACTAACACAAGTGCGAAAAGTGTTTTTTCCACACTAATACAAGTGCAAAAGTGGTTTCCTGCACCAACACAAGTGCGAAAAGTGGTTTTTCAACACTAACACAAGTGCGAAAAGTGGTTTTTCAACACCAACACAAGTGCAAAAAGTGGTTTTTCAACACTAACACAAGTGCGAAAAGTGTTTTTTCCACACTAATACAAGTGCAAAAGTAGTTTCCTGCACCAACACAAGTGCGAAAAGTGGTTTTTCAACACTAACACAAGTGCGAAAAGTGGTTTTTCAACACTAACACAAGTGCGAAAAGTGTTTTTCCACACTAATACAAGTGCAAAAGTGGTTTCCTGCACCAACACAAGTGCGAAAAGTGGTTTTTCAACACTCACAAGTGCAAAAAGTGGTTTTTCAACACTAACACAAGTGCGAAAAGTGGTTTTTCAACACTAACACAAGTGCGAAAAGTGGTTTTTCCACACTACTACAAGTGCAAAAGTGGTTCCCTGCACCAACACAAGTGCGAAAAGTGGTTTTTCAACACTAACACAAGTGCGAAAAGTAGTTTTTCAACACTAACACAAGTGCGAAAAGTGGTTTTTCCACACTAATACAAGTGCAAAAGTGGTTTCCTGCACCAACACAAGTGCGAAAAGTGGTTTTTCAACACTAACACAAGTGCGAAAAGTGGTTTTTCAACACTAACACAAGTGCGAAAAGTGTTTTTTCCACACTAATACAAGTGCAAAAGTGGTTTCCTGCACCAACACAAGTGCGAAAAGTGGTTTTTCAACACTCACACAAGTGCAAAAAGTGGTTTTTCAACACTAACACAAGTGCGAAAAGTGGTTTTTCAACACTAACACAAGTGCGAAAAGTGTTTTTTCCACACTAATACAAGTGCAAAAGTGGTTTCCTGCACCAACACAAGTGCAAAAAGTGGTTTTTCAACACTAACACAAGTGCAAAAAGTGGTTTTTCAACACTATCACAAGTGCAAAAAGTGTTTTTTCTACACTAATACAAGTGCAAAAGTGGTTTTTCAACACTAACACAAGTGCTAAAAGTGGTTTTTCAACACTAACACAAGTGCAAAAAGTGGTTTTTCAACACTAACACAAGTGCGAAAAGTGGTTTTTCCACACTAATACAAGTGCAAAAGTGGTTTCCTGCATCAACACAAGTGCGAAAAGTGGTTTTTCAACACTAACACAAGTGCGAAAAGTGGTTTTTCAACACTAACACAAGTGCGAAAAGTGGTTTTTCAACACTATCACAAGTGCAAAAAGTGTTTTTTCCACACTAATACAAGTGCAAAAGTGGTCTCCTGCACCAACACAAGTGCGAAAAGTGGTTTTTCAACACTAACACAAGTGCGAAAAGTGGTTTTTCAACACTAACATAAGTGCGAAAAGTGGTTTTTCAACACTAACACAAGTGCGAAAAGTGTTTTTTCCACACTAATACAAGTGCAAAAGTGGTTTCCTGCACCAACACAAGTGCGAAAAGTGGTTTTTCAACACTAACACAAGTGCGAAAAGTGGTTTTTCAACACCAACAGAAGTGCAAAAAGTGGTTTTTCAACACTAACACAAGTGCGAAAAGTGGTTTTTCCACACTAATACAAGTGCAAAAGTGGTTTCCTGCACCAACACAAGTGCGAAAAGTGGTTTTTCAACACTAACACAAGTGCGAAAAGTGGTTTTTCAACACTATCACAAGTGCAAAAAGTGTTTTTTCTACACTAATACAAGTGCAAAAGTGATTTTTCAACACTAACACAAGTGCGAAAAGTGGTTTTTCAACACTAACACAAGTGCGAAAAGTGGTTTTTCAACACTAACACAAGTGCAAAAAGTGGTTTTTCAACACTAACACAAGTGCGAAAAGTGGTTTTTCCACACTAATACAAGTGCAAAAAGTGTTTTTTCCACACTAATACAAGTGCCAAAGTGGTTTCCTGCACCAACACAAGTGCGAAAAGTGGTTTTTAAACACTAACACAAGTGCGAAAAGTGGTTTTTCAACACTAACACAAGTGCGAAAAGTGTTTTTTCCACACTAATACAAGTGCAAAAGTGGTTTCCTGCACCAACACAAGTGCGAAAAGTGGTTTTTCAACACCAACACAAGTGCAAAAAGTGGTTTTTCAACACTAACACAAGTGCGAAAAGTGTTTTTTCCACACTAATACAAGTGCAAAAGTGGTTTCCTGCACCAACACAAGTGCGAAAAGTGGTTTTTCAACACTAACACAAGTGCGAAAAGTGGTTTTTCAACACTAACACAAGTGCGAAAAGTGGTTTTTCAACACTAACACAAGTGCGAAAAGTGGTTTTTCAAC
Source organism: Myxine glutinosa (assembly GCF_964187855.1). Taxonomy (NCBI): domain Eukaryota; kingdom Metazoa; phylum Chordata; class Myxini; order Myxiniformes; family Myxinidae; genus Myxine; species Myxine glutinosa. The sequence continues at coordinate 41,731,507 of NC_136271.1, forward strand.
ACTAACACAAGTGCGAAGTGTTTTTGCCACGCTAATACAAGTGCAAAAGTGGTTTCCTGCACCAACACAAGTGCAAAAAGTGGTTTTTCAACACTAACACAAGTGCGAAAAGTGGTTTTTCAACACTAACACAAGTGCGAAAAGTGTTTTTTCCACACTAATACAAGTGCAAAAGTGGTTTCCTGCACCAACACAAGTGCGAAAAGTGGTTTTTCAACACTCACACAAGTGCAAAAAGTGGTTTTTCAACACTAACACAAGTGCAAAAAGTGTTTTTTCTACACTAATACAAGTGCAAAAGTGATTTTTCAACACTAACACAAGTGCGAAAAGTGGTTTTTCAACACTAACACAAGTGCAAAAAATGGTTTTTCAACACTAACACAAGTGCAAAAAGTGGTTTTTCCACACTACTACAAGTGCAAAAGTGGTTCCCTGCACCAACACAAGTGCGAAAAGTGGTTTTTCAACACTAACACAAGTGCGAAAAGTGGTTTTTCAACACTAACACAAGTGCGAAAAGTGGTTTTTCAACACTAACACAAGTGCGAAAAGTGGTTTTTCCACACTACTACAAGTGCAAAAGTGGTTCCCTGCACCAACACAAGTGCGAAAAGTGGTTTTTCAACACTAACACAAGTGCGAAAAGTAGTTTTTCAACACTAACACAAGTGCGAAAAGTGGTTTTCCACACTAATACAAGTGCAAAAGTGGTTTCCTGCACCAACACAAGTGCGAAAAGTGGTTTTTCAACACTAACACAAGTGCGAAAAGTGGTTTTTCAACACTAACACAAGTGCGAAAAGTGGTTTTTCAACACTAACACAAGTGCGAAAAGTGTTTTTTCCACACTAATACAAGTGCAAAAGTGGTTTCCTGCACCAACACAAGTGCGAAAAGTGGTTTTTCAACACTCACACAAGTGCAAAAAGTGGTTTTTCAACACTAACACAAGTGCGAAAAGTGGTTTTTCAACACTAACACAAGTGCGAAAAGTGGTTTTTCCACACTAATACAAGTGCAAAAGTGGTTCCCTGCACCAACACAAGTGCGAAAAGTGGTTTTTCAACACTAACACAAGTGCGAAAAGTAGTTTTTCAACACTAACACAAGTGCGAAAAGTGGTTTTTCCACACTAATACAAGTGCAAAAGTGGTTTCCTGCACCAACACAAGTGCGAAAAGTGGTTTTTCAACACTAACACAAGTGCAAAAAGTGGTTTTTCAACACTATCACAAGTGCAAAAAGTGTTTTTTCTACACTAATACAAGTGCAAAAGTGGTTTTTCAACACTAACACAAGTGCGAAAAGTTGTTTTTCAACACTAACACAAGTGCAAAAAGTGTTTTTTCAACACTAACACAAGTGCGAAAAGTGGTTTTTCCACACTAATACAAGTGCAAAAGTGGTTTCCTGCACCAACACAAGTGCGAAAAGTGGTTTTTCAACACTAACACAAGTGCGAAAAGTGGTTTTTCAACACTATCACAAGTGCAAAAAGTGTTTTTTCCACACTAATACAAGTGCAAAAGTGGTTTCCTGCACCAACACAAGTGCGAAAAGTGGTTTTTCAACACTATCACAAGTGCAAAAAGTGTTTTTTCCACACTAATACAAGTGCAAAAGTGGTTTCCTGCACCAACACAAGTGCGAAAAGTGGTTTTTCAACACTAACACAAGTGCGAAAAGTGGTTTTTCAACACTAACACAAGTGCAAAAAGTGGTTTTCCACACTAATACAAGTGCAAAAGTGGTTTCCTGCACCAACACAAGTGCGAAAAGTGGTTTTTCAACACTAACACAAGTGCGAAAAGTGGTTTTTCAACACTAACACAAGTGCGAAAAGTGTTTTTTCAACACTAACACAAGTGCGAAAAGTGTTTTTTCCACACTAATACAAGTGCAAAAGTGGTTTCCTGCACCAACACAAGTGCAAAAAGTGGTTTTTCAACACTAACACAAGTGCGAAAAGTGGTTTTGCCACACTAATACAAGTGCAAAAGTGGTTTCCTGCACCAACACAAGTGCGAAAAGTGTTTTTTTAACACAATGCGAAAAGTGGTTTTTCAACACTAACACAAGTGCGAAAAGTGGTTTTTCAACACCAACACAAGTGCAAAAAGTGGTTTTTCAACACGAACACAAGTGCGAAAAGTGGTTTTTCCACACTAATACAAGTGCAAAAGTGGTTTGCTGCACCAACACAAGTGCGAAAAGTGGTTTTTCAACACTAACACAAGTGCGAAAAGTGGTTTTTCAACACTATCACAAGTGCAAAAATTGTTTTTTCTACACTAATACAAGTGCAAAAGTGATTTTTCAACACTAACACAAGTGCGCAAAGTGGTTTTTCAACACTAACACAAGTGCAAAAAGTGGTTTTTCAACACTAACACAAGTGCGAAAAGTGGTTTTTCCACACTAATACAAGTGCAAAAGTGGTTTCCTGCACCAATAAAAGTGCGAAAAGTGGTTTTTCAACACTAACACAAGTGCAAAAAGTGGTTTTTCAACACTATCACAAGTGCAAAAAGTGTTTTTTCTACACTAATACAAGTGCAAAAGTGGTTTTTCAACACTAACACAAGTGCTAAAAGTGGTTTTTCAACACTAACACAAGTGCAAAAAGTGGTTTTTCAACACTAACACAAGTGCGAAAAGTGGTTTTTCCACACTAATACAAGTGCAAAAGTGGTTTCCTGCATCAACACAAGTGCGAAAAGTGGTTTTTCAACACTAACACAAGTGCGAAAAGTGGTTTTTCAACACTAACACAAGTGCGAAAAGTGGTTTTTCAACACTATCACAAGTGCAAAAAGTGTTTTTTCCACACTAATACAAGTGCAAAAGTGGTCTCCTGCACCAACACAAGTGCGAAAAGTGGTTTTTCAACACTAACACAAGTGCGAAAAGTGGTTTTTCAACACTAACACAAGTGCGAAAAGTGGTTTTTCAACACTAACACAAGTGCGAAAAGTGTTTTTTCCACACTAATACAAGTGCAAAAGTGGTTTCCTGCACCAACACAAGTGCGAAAAGTGGTTTTTCAACACTAACACAAGTGCGAAAAGTGGTTTTTCAACACCAACACAAGTGCAAAAAGTGGTTTTTCAACACTAACACAAGTGCGAAAAGTGGTTTTTCCACACTAATACAAGTGCAAAAGTGGTTTCCTGCACCAACACAAGTGCGAAAAGTGGTTTTTCAACACTAACACAAGTGCGAAAAGTGGTTTTTCAACACTATCACAAGTGCAAAAAGTGTTTTTTCTACACTAATACAAGTGCAAAAGTGATTTTTCAACACTAACACAAGTGCGAAAAGTGGTTTTTCAACACTAACACAAGTGCAAAAAGTGGTTTTTCAACACTAACACAAGTGCGAAAAGTGGTTTTTCCACACTAATACAAGTGCAAAAAGTGTTTTTTCCACACTAATACAAGTGCCAAAGTGGTTTCCTGCACCAACACAAGTGCGAAAAGTGGTTTTTAAACACTAACACAAGTGCGAAAAGTGGTTTTTCAACACTAACACAAGTGCGAAAAGTGTTTTTTCCACACTAATACAAGTGCAAAAGTGGTTTCCTGCACCAACACAAGTGCGAAAAGTGGTTTTTCAACACTAACACAAGTGCGAAAAGTGGTTTTTCAACACCAACACAAGTGCAAAAAGTGGTTTTTCAACACTAACACAAGTGCGAAAAGTGTTTTTTCCACACTAATACAAGTGCAAAAGTGGTTTCCTGCACCAACACAAGTGCGAAAAGTGGTTTTTCAACACTAACACAAGTGCGAAAAGTGGTTTTTCAACACTAACACAAGTGCGAAAAGTGGTTTTTCAACACTAACACAAGTGCGAAAAGTGTTTTTTCCACGCTAATACAAGTGCAAAAGTGGTTTCCTGCACCAACACAAGTGCAAAAAGTGGTTTTTCAACACTAACACAAGTGCGAAAAGTGGTTTTTCAACACTAACACAAGTGCGAAAAGTGTTTTTTCCACACTAATACAAGTGCAAAAGTGGTTTCCTGCACCAACACAAGTGCGAAAAGTGGTTTTTCAACACTCACACAAGTGCAAAAAGTGGTTTTTCAACACTAACACAAGTGCAAAAAGTGTTTTTTCTACACTAATACAAGTGCAAAAGTGATTTTTCAACACTAACACAAGTGCGAAAAGTGGTTTTTCAACACTAACACAAGTGCAAAAAGTGGTTTTTCAACACTAACACAAGTGCAAAAAGTGGTTTTTCCACACTAATACAAGTGCAAAAGTGGTTTCCTGCACCAACACAAGTGCGAAAAGTGGTTTTTAAACACTAACACAAGTGCGAAAAGTGGTTTTTCAACACTAACACAAGTGCGAAAAGTGGTTTTTCCACACTAATACAAGTGCAAAAGTGGTTTCCTGCACCAACACAAGTGCGAAAAGTGGTTTTTCAACACTAACACAAGTGCGAAAAGTGGTTTTTCAACACTATCACAAGTGCAAAAAGTGTTTTTTCTACACTAATACAAGTGCAAAAGTGATTTTTCAACACTAACACAAGTGCGAAAAGTGGTTTTTCAACACTAACACAAGTGCAAAAAGTGGTTTTTCAACACTAACACAAGTGCGAAAAGTGGTTTTTCCACACTAATACAAGTGCAAAAAGTGTTTTTTCCACACTAATACAAGTGCCAAAGTGGTTTCCTGCACCAACACAAGTGCGAAAAGTGGTTTTTAAACACTAACACAAGTGCGAAAAGTGGTTTTTCAACACTAACACAAGTGCGAAAAGTGTTTTTTCCACACTAATACAAGTGCAAAAGTGGTTTCCTGCACCAACACAAGTGCGAAAAGTGGTTTTTCAACACTAACACAAGTGCGAAAAGTGGTTTTTCAACACCAACACAAGTGCAAAAAGTGGTTTTTCAACACTAACACAAGTGCGAAAAGTGTTTTTTCCACACTAATACAAGTGCAAAAGTGGTTTCCTGCACCAACACAAGTGCGAAAAGTGGTTTTTCAACACTAACACAAGTGCGAAAAGTGGTTTTTCAACACTAACACAAGTGTGAAAAGTGGTTTTTCAACACTAACACAAGTGCGAAAAGTGTTTTTTCCACGCTAATACAAGTGCAAAAGTGGTTTCCTGCACCAACACAAGTGCAAAAAGTGGTTTTTCAACACTAACACAAGTGCGAAAAGTGGTTTTTCAACACTAACACAAGTGCGAAAAGTGTTTTTTCCACACTAATACAAGTGCAAAAGTGGTTTCCTGCACCAACACAAGTGCGAAAAGTGGTTTTTCAACACTCACACAAGTGCGAAAAGTGGTTTTTCAACACTAACACAAGTGCAAAAAGTGTTTTTTCCACACTAATACAAGTGCCAAAGTGGTTTCCTGCACCAACACAAGTGCGAAAAGTGGTTTTTAAACACTAACACAAGTGCGAAAAGTGGTTTTTCAACACTAACACAAGTGCGAAAAGTGTTTTTTCCACACTAATACAAGTGCAAAAGTGGTTTCCTGCACCAACACAAGTGCGAAAAGTGGTTTTTCAACACTAACACAAGTGCGAAAAGTGGTTTTTCAACACCAACACAAGTGCAAAAAGTGGTTTTTCAACACTAACACAAGTGCGAAAAGTGTTTTTTCCACACTAATACAAGTGCAAAAGTGGTTTCCTGCACCAACACAAGTGCGAAAAGTGGTTTTTCAACACTAACACAAGTGCGAAAAGTGGTTTTTTCAACACTAACACAAGTGCGAAAAGTGTTTTTCCACACTAATACAAGTGCAAAAGTGGTTTCCTGCACCAACACAAGTGCGAAAAGTGGTTTTTCAACACTCACAAGTGCAAAAAGTGGTTTTTCAACACTAACACAAGTGCGAAAAGTGGTTTTTCAACACTAACACAAGTGCGAAAAGTGGTTTTTCCACACTACTACAAGTGCAAAAAGTGGTTCCCTGCACCAACACAAGTGCGAAAAGTGGTTTTCAACACTAACACAAGTGCGAAAAGTAGTTTTTCAACACTAACACAAGTGCGAAAAGTGGTTTTTCCACACTAATACAAGTGCAAAAGTGGTTTCCTGCACCAACACAAGTGCGATAAAGTGGTTTTTCAACACTAACACAAGTGCGAAAAGTGGTTTTCAACACTAACACAAGTGCGAAAGTGTTTTTCCACACTAATACAAGTGCAAAAGTGGTTTCCTGCACCAACACAAGTGCGAAAAGTGGTTTTTCAACACTCACACAAGTGCAAAAAGTGGTTTTTCAACACTAACACAAGTGCGAAAAGTGGTTTTTCAACACTAACACAAGTGCGAAAAGTGGTTTTTCCACACTAATACAAGTGCAAAAGTGGTTCCCTGCACCAACACAAGTGCGAAAAGTAGTTTTTCAACACTAACACAAGTGCGAAAAGTGGTTTTTTCCACACTAATACAAGTGCAAAAGTGGTTCCCTGCACCAACACAAGTGCGAAAAGTGGTTTTTCAACACTAACACAAGTGCGAAAAGTAGTATTTCAACACTAACACAAGTGCGAAAAGTGGTTTTTCCACACTAATACAAGTGCAAAAGTGGTTTCCTGCACCAACACAAGTGCGAAAAGTGGTTTTTCAACACTAACACAAGTGCGAAAAGTGGTTTTTCAACACTAACACAAGTGCAAAAAGTGGTTTTTAAACACTAACACAAGTGCGAAAAGTGTTTTTTCCACACTAATACAAGTGCAAAAGTGGTTTCCTGCACCAACACAAGTGCGAAAAGTGGTTTTTCAACACTAACACAAGTGCGAAAAGTGGTTTTTCAACACTAACACAAGTGCGAAAAGTGTTTTTCAACACTAACACAAGTGCGAAAAGTGTTTTTTCCACACTAATACAAGTGCAAAAGTGGTTTCCTGCACCAACACAAGTGCAAAAAGTGGTTTTTCAACACTAACACAAGTGCAAAAAGTGGTTTTTCAACACTATCACAAGTGCAAAAAGTGTTTTTTCTACACTAATACAAGTGCAAAAGTGGTTTTTCAACACTAACACAAGTGCTAAAAGTGGTTTTTCAACACTAACACAAGTGCAAAAAGTGGTTTTTCAACACTAACACAAGTGCGAAAAGTCGTTTTTCCACACTAATACAAGTGCAAAAGTGGTTTCCTGCATCAACACAAGTGCGAAAAGTGGTTTTTCAACACTAACACAAGTGCGAAAAGTGGTTTTTCAACACTAACACAAGTGCGAAAAGTGGTTTTTCAACACTATCACAAGTGCAAAAAGTGTTTTTTCCACACTAATACAAGTGCAAAAGTGGTCTCCTGCACCAACACAAGTGCGAAAAGTGGTTTTTCAACACTAACACAAGTGCGAAAAGTGGTTTTTCAACACTAACACAAGTGCGAAAAGTGGTTTTTCAACACCAACACAAGTGCAAAAAGTGGTTTTTCAACACTAACACAAGTGCGAAAAGTGTTTTTTCCACACTAATACAAGTGCAAAAGTGGTTTCCTGCACCAACACAAGTGCGAAAAGTGGTTTTTCAACACTAACACAATTGCGAAAAGTGGTTTTTCAACACTAACACAAGTGCGAAAAGTGGTTTTTCAACACTAACACAAGTGCGAAAAGTGTTTTTTCCACGCTAATACAAGTGCAAAAGTGGTTTCCTGCACCAACACAAGTGCAAAAAGTGGTTTTTCAACACTAACACAAGTGCGAAAAGTGGTTTTTCAACACTAACGCAAGTGCGAAAAGTGTTTTTTCCACACTAATACAAGTGCAAAAGTGGTTTCCTGCACCAACACAAGTGCGAAAAGTGGTTTTTCAACACTCACACAAGTGCAAAAAGTGGTTTTTCAACACTAACACAAGTGCAAAAAGTGTTTTTTCTACACTAATACAAGTGCAAAAGTGATTTTTCAACACTAACACAAGTGCGAAAAGTGGTTTTTCAACACTAACACAAGTGCAAAAAGTGGTTTTTCAACACTAACACAAGTGCGAAAAGTGGTTTTTCCACACTAATACAAGTGCAAAAGTGGTTTCCTGCACCAACACAAGTGCGAAAAGTGGTTTTTAAACACTAACACAAGTGCGAAAAGTGGTTTTTCAACACTAACACAAGTGCGAAAAGTGGTTTTTCCACACTAATACAAGTGCAAAAGTGGTTTCCTGCACCAACACAAGTGCGAAAAGTGGTTTTTCAACACTATCACAAGTGCAAAAAGTGTTTTTTCTACACTAATACAAGTGCAAAAGTGATTTTTCAACACTAACACAAGTGCGAAAAGTGGTTTTTCAACACTAACACAAGTGCAAAAAGTGGTTTTTCAACACTAACACAAGTGCGAAAAGTGGTTTTTCCACACTAATACAAGTGCAAAAAGTGTTTTTTCCACACTAATACAAGTGCCAAAGTGGTTTCCTGCACCAACACAAGTGCGAAAAGTGGTTTTTAAACACTAACACAAGTGCGAAAAGTGGTTTTTCAACACTAACACAAGTGCGAAAAGTGTTTTTTCCACACTAATACAAGTGCAAAAGTGGTTTCCTGCACCAACACAAGTGCGAAAAGTGGTTTTTCAACACTAACACAAGTGCGAAAAGTGGTTTTTCAACACCAACACAAGTGCAAAAAGTGGTTTTTCAACACTAACACAAGTGCGAAAAGTGTTTTTTCCACACTAATACAAGTGCAAAAGTGGTTTCCTGCACCAACACAAGTGCGAAAAGTGGTTTTTCAACACTAACACAAGTGCGAAAAGTGGTTTTTCAACACTAACACAAGTGCGAAAAGTGGTTTTTCAACACTAACACAAGTGCGAAAAGTGTTTTTTCCACGCTAATACAAGTGCAAAAGTGGTTTCCTGCACCAACACAAGTGCAAAAAGTGGTTTTTCAACACTAACACAAGTGCGAAAAGTGGTTTTTCAACACTAACACAAGTGCGAAAAGTGTTTTTTCCACACTAATACAAGTGCAAAAGTGGTTTCCTGCACCAACACAAGTGCGAAAAGTGGTTTTTCAACACTCACACAAGTGCAAAAAGTGGTTTTTCAACACTAACACAAGTGCAAAAAGTGTTTTTTCTACACTAATACAAGTGCAAAAGTGATTTTTCAACACTAACACAAGTGCGAAAAGTGGTTTTTCAACACTAACACAAGTGCAAAAAGTGGTTTTTCAACACTAACACAAGTGCGAAAAGTGGTTTTTCCACACTAATACAAGTGCAAAAGTGGTTTCCTGCACAACACAAGTGCGAAAAGTGGTTTTTAAACACTAACACAAGTGCGAAAAGTGGTTTTTCAACACTAACACAAGTGCAAAAAGTGTTTTTTTCCACACTAATACAAGTGCAAAAGTGGTTTCCTGCACCAACACAAGTGCGAAAAGTGGTTTTTCAACACTAACACAAGTGCGAAAAGTGGTTTTTCAACACCAACACAAGTGCAAAAAGTGGTTTTTCAACACTAACACAAGTGCGAAAAGTGTTTTTTCCACACTAATACAAGTGCAAAAGTGGTTTCCTGCACCAACACAAGTGCGAAAAGTGGTTTTTCAACACTAACACAAGTGCGAAAAGTGGTTTTTCAACACTAACACAAGTGCGAAAAGTGTTTTTTCCACACTAATACAAGTGCAAAAGTGGTTTCCTGCACCAACACAAGTGCGAAAAGTGGTTTTTCAACACTAACACAAGTGCGAAAAGTGGTTTTTCAACACTAACACAAGTGCGAAAAGTGTTTTTCCACACTAATACAAGTGCAAAAGTGGTTTCCTGCACCAACACAAGTGCGAAAAGTGGTTTTTCAACACTCACAAGTGCAAAAAGTGGTTTTTCAACACTAACACAAGTGCGAAAAGTGGTTTTTCAACACTAACACAAGTGCGAAAAGTGGTTTTTCCACACTACTACAAGTGCAAAAGTGGTTCCCTGCACCAACACAAGTGCGAAAAGTGGTTTTTCAACACTAACACAAGTGCGAAAAGTAGTTTTTCAACACTAACACAAGTGCGAAAAGTGGTTTTTCCACACTAATACAAGTGCAAAAGTGGTTTCCTGCACCAACACAAGTGCGAAAAGTGGTTTTTCAACACTAACACAAGTGCGGAAAGTGGTTTTTCAACACTAACACAAGTGCGAAAAGTGTTTTTTCCACACTAATACAAGTGCAAAAGTGGTTTCCTGCACCAACACAAGTGCGAAAAGTGGTTTTTCAACACTCACACAAGTGCAAAAAGTGGTTTTTTCAACACTAACACAAGTGCGAAAAGTGGTTTTTCAACACTAACACAAGTGCGAAAAGTGGTTTTTCCACACTAATACAAGTGCAAAAGTGGTTCCCTGCACCAACACAAGTGCGAAAAGTGGTTTTTCAACACTAACACAAGTGCGAAAAGTAGTTTTTCAACACTAACACAAGTGCGAAAAGTGGTTTTTCCACACTAATACAAGTGCAAAAGTGGTTCCCTGCACCAACACAAGTGCGAAAAGTGGTTTTTCAACACTAACACAAGTGCGAAAAGTGGTTTTTCCACACTAATACAAGTGCAAAAGTGGTTTCCTGCACCAACACAAGTGCGAAAAGTGGTTTTTCAACACTAACACAAGTGCGAAAAGTGGTTTTTCAACACTAACACAAGTGCGAAAAGTGTTTTTCAACACTAACACAAGTGCGAAAAGTGTTTTTTCCACACTAATACAAGTGCAAAAGTGGTTTCCTGCACCAACACAAGTGCAAAAAGTGGTTTTTCAACACTAACACAAGTGCAAAAAGTGGTTTTTCAACACTATCACAAGTGCAAAAAGTGTTTTTTCTACACTAATACAAGTGCAAAAGTGGTTTTTCAACACTAACACAAGTGCTAAAAGTGGTTTTTCAACACTAACACAAGTGCAAAAAGTGGTTTTTCAACACTAACACAAGTGCGAAAAGTGGTTTTTCCACACTAATACAAGTGAAAAAGTGGTTTCCTGCATCAACACAAGTGCGAAAAGTGGTTTTTCAACACTAACACAAGTGCGAAAAGTGGTTTTTCAACACTAACACAAGTGCGAAAAGTGGTTTTTCAACACTATCACAAGTGCAAAAAGTGTTTTTTCCACACTAATACAAGTGCAAAAGTGGTCTCCTGCACCAACACAAGTGCGAAAAGTGGTTTTTCAACACTAACACAAGTGCGAAAAGTGGTTTTTCAACACTAACACAAGTGCGAAAAGTGGTTTTTCAACACTAACACAAGTGCGAAAAGTGTTTTTTCCACACTAATACAAGTGCAAAAGTGGTTTCCTGCACCAACACAAGTGCGAAAAGTGGTTTTTCAACACTAACACAAGTGCGAAAAGTGGTTTTTCAACACCAACAGAAGTGCAAAAAGTGGTTTTTCAACACTAACACAAGTGCGAAAAGTGGTTTTTCCACACTAATACAAGTGCAAAAGTGGTTTCCTGCACCAACACAAGTGCGAAAAGTGGTTTTTCAACACTAACACAAGTGCGAAAAGTGGTTTTTCAACACTATCACAAGTGCAAAAAGTGTTATTTCTACACTAATACATGTGCAAAAGTGATTTTTCAACACTAACACAAGTGCGAAAAGTGGTTTTTCAACACTAACACAAGTGCGAAAAGTGGTTTTTCAACACTAACACAAGTGCAAAAAGTGGTTTTTCAACACTAACACAAGTGCGAAAAGTGGTTTTTCCACACTAATACAAGTGCAAAAAGTGTTTTTTCCACACTAATACAAGTGCCAAAGTGGTTTCCTGCACCAACACAAGTGCGAAAAGTGGTTTTTAAACACTAACACAAGTGCGAAAAGTGTTTTTTCCACACTAATACAAGTGCAAAAGTGGTTTCCTGCACCAACACAAGTGCGAAAAGTGGTTTTTCAACACTCACACAAGTGCAAAAAGTGGTTTTTCAACACTAACACAAGTGCAAAAAGTGTTTTTTCTACACTAATACAAGTGCAAAAGTGATTTTTCAACACTAACACAAGTGCGAAAAGTGGTTTTTCAACACTAACACAAGTGCAAAAAGTGGTTTTTCAACACTAACACAAGTGCGAAAAGTGGTTTTTCCACACTAATACAAGTGCAAAAGTGGTTTCCTGCACCAACACAAGTGCGAAAAGTGGTTTTTAAACACTAACACAAGTGCGAAAAGTGGTTTTTCAACACTAACACAAGTGCGAAAAGTGGTTTTTCCACACTAATACAAGTGCAAAAGTGGTTTCCTGCACCAACACAAGTGCGAAAAGTGGTTTTTCAACACTATCACAAGTGCAAAAAGTGTTTTTTCTACACTAATACAAGTGCAAAAGTGATTTTTCAACACTAACACAAGTGCGAAAAGTGGTTTTTCAACACTAACACAAGTGCAAAAAGTGGTTTTTCAACACTAACACAAGTGCGAAAAGTGGTTTTTCCACACTAATACAAGTGCAAAAAGTGTTTTTTCCACACTAATACAAGTGCCAAAGTGGTTTCCTGCACCAACACAAGTGCGAAAAGTGGTTTTTAAACACTAACACAAGTGCGAAAAGTGGTTTTTCAACACTAACACAAGTGCGAAAAGTGTTTTTTCCACACTAATACAAGTGCAAAAGTGGTTTCCTGCACCAACACAAGTGCGAAAAGTGGTTTTTCAACACTAACACAAGTGCGAAAAGTGGTTTTTCAACACTAACACAAGTGCGAAAAGTGGTTTTTCAACACTAACACAAGTGCGAAAAGTGTTTTTTCCACACTAATACAAGTGCAAAAGTGGTTTCCTGCACCAACACAAGTGCGAAAAGTGGTTTTTCAACACTAACACAAGTGCGAAAAGTGGTTTTTCAACACTAACACAAGTGCGAAAAGTGGTTTTTCAACACTAACACAAGTGCGAAAAGTGTTTTTTCCACGCTAATACAAGTGCAAAAGTGGTTTCCTGCACCAACACAAGTGCAAAAAGTGGTTTTTCAACACTAACACAAGTGCGAAAAGTGGTTTTTCAACACTAACACAAGTGCGAAAAGTGTTTTTTCCACACTAATACAAGTGCAAAAGTGGTTTCCTGCACCAACACAAGTGCGAAAAGTGGTTTTTCAACACTCACACAAGTGCAAAAAGTGGTTTTTCAACACTAACACAAGTGCAAAAAGTGTTTTTTCTACACTAATACAAGTGCAAAAGTGATTTTTCAACACTAACACAAGTGCGAAAAGTGGTTTTTCAACACTAACACAAGTGCAAAAAGTGGTTTTTCAACACTAACACAAGTGCGAAAAGTGGTTTTTCCACACTAATACAAGTGCAAAAGTGGTTTCCTGCACCAACACAAGTGCGAAAAGTGGTTTTTAAACACTAACACAAGTGCGAAAAGTGGTTTTTCAACACTAACACAAGTGCAAAAAGTGTTTTTTCCACACTAATACAAGTGCAAAAGTGGTTTCCTGCACCAACACAAGTGCGAAAAGTGGTTTTTCAACACTAACACAAGTGCGAAAAGTGGTTTTTCAACACCAACACAAGTGCAAAAAGTGGTTTTTCAACACTAACACAAGTGCGAAAAGTGTTTTTTCCACACTAATACAAGTGCAAAAGTGGTTTCCTGCACCAACACAAGTGCGAAAAGTGGTTTTTCAACACTAACACAAGTGCGAAAAGTGGTTTTTCAACACTAACACAAGTGCGAAAAGTGGTTTTTCAACACTAACACAAGTGCGAAAAGTGTTTTTTCCACACTAATACAAGTGCAAAAGTGGTTTCCTGCACCAACACAAGTGCGAAAAGTGGTTTTTCAACACTAACACAAGTGCGAAAAGTGGTTTTTCAACACTAACACAAGTGCGAAAAGTGTTTTTCCACACTAATACAAGTGCAAAAGTGGTTTCCTGCACCAACACAAGTGCGAAAAGTGGTTTTTCAACACTCACAAGTGCGAAAAGTGGTTTTTCAACACTAACACAAGTGCGAAAAGTGGTTTTTCCACACTACTACAAGTGCAAAAGTGGTTCCCTGCACCAACACAAGTGCGAAAAGTGGTTTTTCAACACTAACACAAGTGCGAAAAGTAGTTTTTCAACACTAACACAAGTGCGAAAAGTGGTTTTTCCACACTAATACAAGTGCAAAAGTGGTTTCCTGCACCAACACAAGTGCGAAAAGTGGTTTTTCAACACTAACACAAGTGCGGAAAGTGGTTTTTCAACACTAACACAAGTGCGAAAAGTGTTTTTTCCACACTAATACAAGTGCAAAAGTGGTTTCCTGCACCAACACAAGTGCGAAAAGTGGTTTTTCAACACTCACACAAGTGCAAAAAGTGGTTTTTCAACACTAACACAAGTGCGAAAAGTGGTTTTTCAACACTAACACAAGTGCGAAAAGTGGTTTTTCCACACTAATACAAGTGCAAAAGTGGTTCCCTGCACCAACACAAGTGCGAAAAGTGGTTTTTCAACACTAACACAAGTGCGAAAAGTAGTTTTTCAACACTAACACAAGTGCGAAAAGTGGTTTTTCCACACTAATACAAGTGCAAAAGTGGTTCCCTGCACCAACACAAGTGCGAAAAGTGGTTTTTCAACACTAACACAAGTGCGAAAAGTAGTTTTTCAACACTAACACAAGTGCGAAAAGTGGTTTTTCCACACTAATACAAGTGCAAAAGTGGTTTCCTGCACCAACACAAGTGCGAAAAGTGGTTTTTCAACACTAACACAAGTGCGAAAAGTGGTTTTTCAACACTAACACAAGTGCGAAAAGTGTTTTTCAACACTAACACAAGTGCGAAAAGTGTTTTTTCCACACTAATACAAGTGCAAAAGTGGTTTCCTGCACCAACACAAGTGCAAAAAGTGGTTTTCAACACTAACACAAGTGCAAAAAGTGGTTTTTCAACACTATCACAAGTGCAAAAAGTGTTTTTTCTACACTAATACAAGTGCAAAAGTGGTTTTTCAACACTAACACAAGTGCTAAAAGTGGTTTTTCAACACTAACACAAGTGCAAAAAGTGGTTTTTCAACACTAACACAAGTGCGAAAAGTGGTTTTTCCACTAATACAAGTGCAAAAGTGGTTTCCTGCATCAACACAAGTGCGAAAAGTGGTTTTTCAACACTAACACAAGTGCGAAAAGTGGTTTTTCAACACTAACACAAGTGCGAAAAGTGGTTTTTCAACACTATCACAAGTGCAAAAAGTGTTTTTTCCACACTAATACAAGTGCAAAAGTGGTCTCCTGCACCAACACAAGTGCGAAAAGTGGTTTTTCAACACTAACACAAGTGCGAAAAGTGGTTTTTCAACACTAACACAAGTGCGAAAAGTGGTTTTTCAACACTAACACAAGTGCGAAAAGTGTTTTTTCCACACTAATACAAGTGCAAAAGTGGTTTCCTGCACCAACACAAGTGCGAAAAGTGGTTTTTCAACACTAACACAAGAGTAGTGTAATAATGTTGCTTCTGGGACACCTCCGTTTAACATGGGAAATCCCTATCTAATGTCATTTACCCCCTTGTCTTTTTCAAAAATCATAAACACCTCTATTTCTCCCACCCTCATCTTTATGAACCTTTTGTCTGTAGTACCTATCCTTAATGTTGTTCATTAGACCACTCAAACACTACAAATATTTGTTTTCTCTTATAGACCTATCATCCTTCTTCTACATATCATCTGGCAGATTAATCTTTGACCCATTCACTTCCATATTAATTCTTTCCCTCCCTCATTGACCCTAAACACCTATATTTCTCTCACCCTTTTCTTTACGAACCTTCTAACCTTTTGACATGCTATCCTTATTCATTAGACCACTTAAACACCTGTGATCCTTCTGACCTTATGGACCTTTTAACCTTTTACTCTTAATATCATCTGGTGAATATAACCCACTCAAACAACGACCCTACAAATATTTGTTTATGCGTGGGAAATAATTTAATTCTCCTACAACTCTCTTCACCATCTAATATATTAACAAAAAATATGTTTGAGTTTGGTTCTTTATTAAGATATTTTAACTGAGCTAAGATAAAATGGTAAACCTCCCTCAATGTTCTTGCTTGAGCGCCTCCAGTGCCACATACCATTTTTAAATTAAAGTATATATTTTCCTGACAACCATCAAAGTTTTCCGTCCACTCAAAAATATTTCCATCTTTTTTACCCAATTCACCGGTATTTAAATTAATTCTCTTATTTGTTTTGTGAACTTTTTTACCAGTTGCCTTTTCAATTATACCTATTTGATATTTTTCACATTCATTATGTTTTCCATTTATATACCAAGGTTGATTACACCTCCACTCTTTAGTCTGGTTGATACTTGGTTCTATCATTTATATAATAGTAAAAAAGGCGGCGGTAGCCCGTTAAAATCCCCAACCCCCCCCCCCCCCTTTTTAACTTATCACTTATATATATCTTATCACTTATATATATCTTATCACTTATATATATATCTTATCACTTATATACTTATATAACCATAAGGGAGACTATCAATTCCATTTTCTAAAATAAACCTCTTATCATCAAAAGCCCCCAATGCTTTCTTATTTATCTCTTCTGAATATAATTGATGTTTATAACTTCTTATTCCATTAATCTTTCTAAACTCTTCTTTCTTTGTTGTTAAACAGTTATAATAATCCTTAAAGTTTATTGTTTCTTTAATAACATTTTTCTTTACACCTTTTAACTTCTTATCAGTCTTTTCAACGTTATTCACAATGTATTTATAAGCATAAGCCTTTGACCTCAATCCCACAAATTCACTCATAACATTTCCTCCTAATTCATCCTTGAACTTTCCAATCACCTTTTTATTTTTAGAAGAGAACAACTCACTCTCTGGACTGTAATTACTCGTGTCATAGATATTAATGTCTCTTTTCATGTCTGAATAAACATCGTTGGTATTAATTTTCAAAATAAAACTATCTGTATCCATATAAAGTAGATTAACATCATTTTGATATTTCTTCCTCAAGTTATTATAAAAGTAATCATACATTAATGACTTTGATAAATCAAGAATTGTTGTTCCAATATAATAATAATAATAATAATGCATTTATTTTATATAGCGCTTTTCAGGAAGCCCAAAGACGCTTTGACAGAGTGCAAAACATAACGCATAGCAAAACATAAAGACAATTGCAAAAAAAGAAGAATCAATAGGGAAATATTCAAAGCACAAAGGAGGGAGAAGGAGAGGAGATAGTCAGGGGTTAGATGCTGTGGGTTAAATGTTGAATGCAGTGTTGAACAGGTGGGTCTTGAGTGATGTTTTGAATGTGGTGAGTGAGGAGGAGTCTCTGATGGTGTGAGGTAGCGAGTTCCAGAGGGTGGGAGCAGCGATGGAGAAGGCCCTGTCCCCCCAGGATCTAAATTTGGTCCGGATGGGGGGGGTCAGGAGGTTGGTACCAGCAGAGCGGAGGTTGCGGGTGGGAGTGTGTCTGGAGAGGAGGTCAGCCAGGTAGGATGGGGCCAGGTTATGGAGGGCTTTGTAGGTCAAGAGGAGGATTTTGTACTGGATTCTCTGGGAGATGGGGAGCCAGTGAAGCTTGTAAAGGACGGGGGTGATGTGGTCACGGGTCCGGGAATGGGTGAGTAGACGGGCAGCGGAGTTCTGAATGTATTGGAGTTTATTGGTGATTGTTGAGGGTGAACCATAAAGGAGGCTATTGCAGTAGTCCAGACGGGAAGTGATGAAGGCGTGGATGAGGGTTTCTGCAGCCACAGAGGAGAGGGATGGACGGAGACGGGCGATGTTTTTCAGGTGGAAGAAGGCTGTCTTTGTGATCTGTTTAGTGTATTTGTCGAAGGAGAGGGTTTGGTCAAAGATGATGCCAAGATTCCGGATGTGAGGGGAGGTGGACACTGGGAAACCGTCGATGTTGAGGGCAAAGTTATGGGTGGACTTGGTGAGCGTTTTTGGGCCAATGATGATTATTTCAGATTTATCACAGTTAAGTTTGAGGAAGTTGATTTGAAGCCAGGATTTTATTTCAGTGATGCAGTTTGTCAGGATAGAGTGGGTGGCGGTGGAGATGGACTTGGTGGAGATGAAAAGCTGGATGTCATCGGCGAAGCAGTGGAATTGGAGACCATGACGGCGGATTAAGTGACCGAGGGGGGACAGGTAAAGGATAAAGAGGAGGGGGCCAAGAACTGAACCTTGGGGGACACCTTGGGGGAGGGGAGCAGTGGGGGATTTGCAGTTATTGATGGAGATGAACTGACGTCTGTCAGAGAGGTATGATTTAATCCAAGAGAGGTTTGTTCATTCAATATATAAATAGGTTTGTTCATTTCAATACTCTCTTTAATCAAATGGATCGCACAAAAGTTCTCAGTAAAGACCTCAGCTCGAGTAAAACTCGGTCTATTAATTAATTTTGATGCTTGTTCCCAAGATGTTGATAGTCTGATATTTTGTCTTTTCCTCACATTCTCCATAGTCTTACCAAAGACCGCATTATTCATCAATTTATAAAAGTCTTTCTCAAAATCTGTTTTTGACTCTGTTCTTCTTTGTGTATTAAAATCAATGTACCCCTTTAACCAATGACTTTGATTGAACTTTAGAACCCTATGGATCTTCTCTACTCTTAGACCTTTTGATAAATATTGTCGCAAATTTCTTTGGTGTAGAACATAATTTTTCTTGTTATATAATGTAGTAAGTAATTTTTCTGTTGATTCACCTATATCAAACGATCGTTGATAATCACTCAACCATTCTTTCTTTGGACTTGCTTTCTCACAAGCAAATGGGAGATCTTTGTGTAGGTTATGGAGTTCCTCTGGATATTTTAAATCAATTTCAAAATAATAACCAACTTTTTCTTCATCCAATTCTTTTTGTGTAGAGATACATACATCTTGTAAAACGTTTTTGTAGTCTTTTTCCTTTACCCATCTAAGTTTTCCATAAGGAAGAGCCTGAGACATTGCCCAGCCATACAGGTTGTTCGCGTCATAGTACATCAAGTAAGAACTCTCTTTCGTTGGATCATAATTTGGAAGATATTTGTTATTTGCTTTTGCGTATCTACTCGAGCAGACTTGTGAAATTCCACCTCTTTTTGCCTTTTCAATCATCAAAAGCATATCAACATCGGTTATCAAATCCAAATCTTGTTTTGTCATTTTCAACATCGCACTCCAGGCCAATCCAGGTGCTGTGTAGTAGTGAGCAGGATCCAATCCATATCCAGTGCGACAAACAGATCTAAAGGCTTCAAATACATCGGCCAATAAAAGCACATCAGTTTTGAGATACAAATCGTGATACTCGCCAAGATTCTTGATGTTATATTTTTCCCAAACATTTTGTGCGTGTACATAATCTTTATCAGATATATGACTATTATTTAATTTGTTATAGAAATTTTCTTTTGAAGGAAGTTGTGTTTCATTGAATCTCTCAAATGAGTCCATATAGTCATAGGGGTAAATTCCCTTTTGTGTTAGAAAATCTTTATCTAAAAAATACTCTGAAAGACATGGAAACTCTTTTAGATTTTGAACCAAGTTAACCAATGGACTTGCCATGAATTTAAATGTATCAAGAAATCTGATATGAGTAATAGGAGATGTGTGAATTGTTTTTGTGAATGAAATGTATTTCTGATCCGTGTTTGGAATTGCTGAGATACTTCCAGAAGTCTTTGAGAGTTCCTTGATAAATAGATGTGTATCATAATGAGCGTTGTTATGAAGAAAGACAGGAATGAAAGAGGGGAGTTGATAATTAATATTACAACTTTGATGAGCCGGACCTCTATATTTACCAGTGAGATGACAATGGTCTCTAACCTTTAGACCTTTACCAATTTTCTCCTCACAAATATGACAGACATTGTTTTTTATAAATTCCCTTTTTTCTTTACTTGTTAAGGACATTGGTTTATTGGTTTCTCTCATTATCTTGGTTAATCGAACACAGTCTTTTTCTAGTCGTTTCACAAACTCCTCTGGGGTATTTGAGCCTCTATACATCTCTAACTTGTTATATTTATCACCAACGGATGATTTGATATAATAACAAAAACCACAAGGAGTATGTTTTTGATATTTATTTGTGTATGATTCTTTTGGATCTTGAGAAGCAGTATCAATTTTTTCTAAAATACTTTCAAAATCAGCATATATAACAAATGGATGTTTGATCTTTTTATTTTCATCTTTGAATGTGATCTTTGAGCCTTCTTTAGGCATATTGATTACCGTTGATTTATGTTCGCCACAATAATTTGAATGTTTATCTAATCTTTCTTGTGAATTGAAGAAGTTAAGACAACGCAAACAAATATATATTTTATTTGTTCTCTTACAGACTTGTGGTTTTATTAATTTAGCAATATCTTTGATGTATGTATAATGTGAATTTTCGTCTGAATTAAAATATAGAAGATTAATATGAGTTTGTTTACAATTGTCAGAAAGCTTTAAAACCTGAATGTTGTTTGTTTCTGTTAGACCATAAACATTAACTGATAAATTATTCATCTTTTCAAATTTAGGAATATCATTTAAAGTCATCGGAAACTTTAGATCTTTCGTATTTAATGTATTCTCATATTTTTTATAATGAGATACTCTTTCATCATGAAAATGTGGAGGATGTAAGTGTGCTAAAATAGACCAGAGAAAACATTTATTGTCTTTATTTTTGATATTGATAACTGCTTTTCTATTTTTGATAACACTGGGTAAATCAATGTAAGAAGAAGCTTTTAGAGGATCTGATTTAAGAATATGAATGTCTATGTAAATAATTTTTCCTATATTGAATCCACTTCCTACGATTGAATTATCCACATCTTGCTCTTGTTTAATAAGTTCATCATAGACTCCTGATGTTTTAAAATCTTGATATGAAGATATAAAGTGTGGCTCAGTTCTCATGTATGGTGCATCTATAACTCCTTCATCCTTTGTCATTTCTAATTTTACTCCCATATAAAATTTAAGTGGTTTCATTTCCTTTAGTGTTTTTTCAATCAACGTTTGAACAGCAGGTTTAACTATTTCTACAGCATCAACTATAGACTCTGGTTCAGGAGGTTTGAAGTTAAAGACTCTTATTTTAATATGTCCTTTGAATGCTCCATCAGAGTTTTTAGTTGTGATAAAATTTGATAAATGTAGATTTGTTTTAAGATGTATTTTGAAGCCTTTCTTGAGGATATTTTTATTACATGTAGAACAGTGTTTTGTTTCAGGTGGAAGAGGGGAAAGTTTGTTTAAAATGTTGTATGTATGTTTTGCGGTGAGAATATGTTGTTTATAATATTTTACTTCCTTCTCGCAAGTATCACAATAAACCATATTTATAGCGTGAGAAAACGTGGTGTTTTATATATATCACTGTGCTTAAAATAAAACACTTTTGAGCTTTACAGCTCCGTTTTATATATATCGCTGTGCTTAAACTAAAACACTTTTTCACTCAGAATCATCTAAGTCATAACTATCACATGAATACTCAGAATCATACTCAGAGTCATCAATAAAGCTACTCTCATAACTATCATTTGAGCACAAACTATTAGTATCATAACTATCATCTGTGTTCAATGAAATACTATCATCACCATCGTCCAAGTTCAATGAAATACTATCATCACTATCGTCTGAGTTCAATGAAATAGTAAAATCTTCACTGCTGTATTGACTCATATTTAATTAGCAAGAAAAATATTCCCATCAATATCTATATACTTTCTTTCATTAACAGATTCAATCTCTACAATTTTTATATCAAAAGTTATCTTTAAATAATCTCTAACTATCATAGAACGAAATGACATTTCACCAGAAATATTAACATCATTCATTTTACTTAGATCTACACCCTTTGGATTATTAAAGAAAATACAAATGTCTCCTCTAGAATTATTAATGGTCTTATCATTCTTTTTCAAAGTATCGTGGTCAATCACTTTTTCAAGCTTTGAATAAATTGCCAGGAGTAGAGGAGAAACTTTTGTTAGATTTACTTTAATGGATGTCTTTCCAGGTATAGTTAGAGCTCTTCCTTTAAATGAAATAGAGGGGCTCATGTTATTTTCCATAACTGGTTTTACCCAAAAATTTCCATATTTATCTTTGTTCAATTTAACATCTTTGACATATTTTTCTATATCTTCCACCGAAGTAGAGATTGATTGAAATTTGTCTTTTGTGCTTTGAAACATTGTATTTATTAATGAATAAACTTGCGTTTAGTTTAAGTAAAAATTTACCACATAAATATGATAAGTTCTGAAGGATATTTAGAATTTCCAGACTCTCCATATGATAAATTAGAGAATTGTCCGGCTTGTGATAGAGTGGGGCTTAATGATGAGGATTCATATAAACAATGTATTTTCTGTGATTTAATTTTAATTAATGATAATAAGAAATATAAAAAAATATATAACTCTTTTAAATTAGAACCAAAAATGAATTACTTTACAAGATTAATAAGAGAGATGAATGTTAAGTATTGTGATGATAATACACCATTTCTTTCAAGGGAAGAGACTAATTGTATTGAGGAAATGTATAAGGGTTTAATGATATTTATTATTCAAAATAATTTTAATGGAAATGTTAATACAAGATACTATATAAATAAAATAATGGATTATTTTGAAATTAAACCCGAACTCAGGATAAAATATAGAGTTTCTCAAATAGCTCAAAAAAAGTTGGATAACTTGTTTTCCAAATATATAAATGAATGATTTTTTACCCGTTTGGGAAAATAAGATAAAATTTAATAACCATAAAAACATTCCAAATTCATTGAGATGTCTAATAGTTGGTTCAAGCGGATGTGGAAAAACCTGTTTACTTTTAAAGATGCTCCTTGGTTCTAATTTTTTAGATTATGATAATTTAATAATTTTTACAAAGTCAAGTTTTCAACCCGAGTATCAACTACTCTCACAGGGTTTTAATGCGGGTCTTAAAAAGGAAGACATTATCGGTTTATTTAAACTTCAAAACAAACTAAATGATTATAATATTGATGATATAATACAATTATTTTGTGATACACAGAAATCAAAATCGAAACCCATAACTTGTATTCTCAGTGATAATACGGATGATATACCTTCACCTCAAGATTTAGATAAATCAAAAAAGAACCTTGTCATCTTTGATGATTGTGTTAATGAGAGAAACCAAACAGTAATGGATAGCTACTATACAAGAGGGAGACATTCTTCTTGTAATTGTATATATCTTAGTCAATCATATTTTCAACTCCCTCGACGCTCAATAAGAAACAATGCCAATACTTTTATTTTATTTAAGTTAAATTCAATAGATGTAAATAATTTTTGGAGAGATAATTGCTCTACGTTATGTAGTAAAAAAGAATTTGAAAATTATATGAAACACACGATTGGAAAATATAAATATATTGTTGTGAAACAAGATGAGATACTAAATGATATTTTTCAATAAATAAATACAGAAAATGAATACTGAAGAAAGAGAAAGAAAGTTTAAGGAACATCAACAATTAGTTTCAAAAGTTGTTAAACAACAGGAAGAGATAAAGAAGAAACGGAGACAGAAACTAACTGGTGAAGAAGCCTTTGAAAGAAAACAAGAGAAATTCTTTAAACCACTTTTGAAAACTCAACACCCTACAGTTCCCACGGTAGAATTTACTCCGAAAAAACTTCAAATGCTCAAAGATTTTAGTCAGATAACAAAACAAGAACTTGGTGAATTAGAATATGATGACGAGGGATTATTTCGGAAACTTGAGGAGGTAAATCAACCCCCTAATTATGTTGTGGAAGCTCTTCAAAACAATGAATATTCGGCGGGTTCAAAAACCAGAGCAGGTCTCATTCCAACAGAAGAACCAGCAGTGTTTCATCTTGTGGAAGAAAAGGTATTGATATTTAATGATGAATTGATGTTCTTGAGTTCTACTCAACCAAATGTTAAATTAACTCCAAGATTAATGTTTCTTCTAACAAACCCCGGATTCAGCGGTTCAAAATATTTTGAGGAACCACTTGATATGGAAAGAGAGGAAGATAGGGTATATATTGAGTTGCTAAATGCACTTGATTATGGAGTTTCTGTTGCTGGTAAAAGTAAGAAGAATGAGAAGGAGAAACATATTATTGATGCTTTAAGTAAGCTTGGTTCGGGTGTTAGTTTTCTTCCAAATGACCCATCACAATTAGTTAATAGGCTATTATTGTTGTTAGGTAGTAAGAAGGCTGGAAACAACAATTGTTTTAATGAATCCTCAGCCATTTTAGATCAGTTGATGAACATGAAAATAATTAATAAATGTCAATACAAAGATATTTTATTAGATATTAAATAAGATGAGAAGCACAATTCTTAGTTTTAATTTCACAACGAGCGATTACACAGCTTCATTCCCTTACCCACTACAACTTGACCCCCTTACCTCATATGAGGCATCTTTGTTGTCAATGGAAACTTACAATACCCTTTTTAATATCACAGAGAAAAACAACAAGTTTAGTTATAATCCAGGAAGTGGATATAAAACTATAACCGTTTCACCTGGAGCTTACGAGATTTCTCAAATATCTTCAGAAGTCTCTCGCCTTATGAAAGAAAAAGGTGATGAACCAAAAAATATTGTAATAGATATTCAAAAACACACTTCAAAATCAACTATTAAACTTAAAAATAATTATAAAGTTGATTTCACGATTGAAAATTCGTTCAGAGAGCTATTGGGGTTCTCTTCTAAAAAGATTGAAACTAACGGGACGTCTTACAGTGATAATGTCATTCAAATATCCTCCGGTATAAATTCAGTATTAATTCATTGTGATTTGATTGATGGTGCTTATAACGATGGAATAAGAACAAATACAATATTTTCATTCAGCGCATACTCAACCCCGATTGGTTATAAATTTAATATGGAACCAAAAAATCTTGTCTATTTACCTGTGTCAGGAAAAACCATATACAGAGTAAATTTTAGGATAACCGACCAAGATAATCGTATGATATCCTTTAATGATGAAATTATATCCATCAGAATTCACCTACGTGAAGTTTTTCAATAAATAAATAATGGTTATTGTGAGAAAACACGAGTTGGGAAAATATAAAATAATTACAGGGGATGGGATGTTCCTTTCACCATACTATAAGGGTGAAGGTATGTTTCTTGGGAGAGGATACTATAAACCAAAGCGACAACGGGGTGTGGGACATCAATTTAGAAATAAAGGAGATGGGATAATTGATACTCTAATGGGTATTGGTTCAACCATCCTTAAACATAAAGACCTAATTGGTTCAACTGCTTCTGCCGTGGGCTCTGTTGCGGGTGCTATAAAGAGTATAAAAGATGCTCAAAAGGAGTCTCATAAATTACAAGCAATCAAAGAAATTAAAAAAGGTAAAACTCAACTATCTTCACAAGAACGACAAAAAATCATTAAAATACTTGGGTCAGGGTTTCAACGATTTTAATGCTATATAAATACAAGTATGGAAGCGATTGATAGTATCTATGATTTGGATGATACGATTATCATTTCAAACTCTACTAAAAAGGAAGACTATTTTAAGGTAAATGCTATAACAGGAACAGACTGGAATTCAAACGGAACAAAAAGTTTTGAAATAAATAATCAACAAACTTACTTGAATATAGCTGATAGTTTCTTGCTGTGTAAATTTAAATTCACTAAGGCTGCGAATAATACTAATGCTACACTCGTAAATGATTTCTTCTGGAAAATGTTTGATAGTGTCCGCCTGTATATTGGAACACAAGAGGTTGAAGCGGTTGATTATGTCTCTGCTACATCTGAAATGATGAAATTTACACTATATTCGTTTAGTGATAGAATGGGTAAGGGAGCTGTTGAAGGTTTTATTCCTGATATGTCAACGGGTACAAACGCAGACCCTGGTTATAGTCAAAGGAAGTCAATGTATAATGATGAAACAAAAGCAGTGAATAGTTTTACCGTAGCAGTACCTCTTAAAGGTATATTTGGATTTTGCGATTATGATAAAGTTTTGTATGGGCTTAAAATTAGATTTCAACTACAAAGGAATGATAATGTAAATAGGTTGCTTTTTGGGGATGAAAATGCTTTTGGAGAAAATAATAAATTTGTTATTAATGATTTGTGTTGGTATATCAGTGAATATACTCCTAATCTTAAAACGGAAGAGATGTTAAATAGAAGACTTAACTCAAAGAAACCGCTAAATGTATCATACCTTAAAAGAAGATGTCAACACGTTAAACTGGAACACACTACCTACACTTGGAATTTAGGTGTTCTTCAAGGAAAGCCACGATACCTCTGGCTCATTTTTAAAAAACCAGATGGAGAGGACGGTACTAATAAGAATAATGCCCTGAGTGATAATGCAAAGGTGAAACAACTTCGGGTTTCTCTTGATGGCACATTTTATCCGCGAGATAGATTGGAAATTGATTGGGAAAAAAATGATTATGCGGAAGCCTACAAGTCCTACCAAAAGGTGTGTGAAAGTAATGGTAATAATGATCCTATTTTGGATATGGTTGCGTTTCAAAAACTTTATACAATCTACGCAATTGACCTGAGTTCTCAAAAGGAAACTATAAAGTCTAATCGAGTGGATACTTCTCTATACATTGAAAGAGGGGAGAGTGAAGAGGTTAATGCATATTGTTTGCTTTTGGAGGAAACAGAATTACAGATTAATACAGATAATGGTGTTATGATTAATATCACATAGGTTTTTTCTCATAAATAAATGGTTGGGGTATATGTTAATCAAATCAATCTTAATAAATTAACATCTTGTATTCAAAATCAAAAGCCTTGTATTATTAATGTTAATACAATTCAAAGAAAAGGAGCTGTAAGAATTGATGTTTTACTCACACACACACAAGTAAAAACACTAAATGATGTTGGATCACTTAAAATTAAAATGACGAAACCTATGTTAAAGAAATATTCAATAGACGAGTCAAGAGGAGGATTTCTCCCGTTTCTAATTCCTTTATTTGCTGGTTTAAGTGCGGCGGGAGCATTGACTGGTGGTATTTCAGCAGCGGTAAAAACTGCTAACGAAAGGAAGGCACAACTAAAAGCTCAAAAAGAATTGGAAAGACATAACAAGGAGTTGGAGAAACAAATTAGTGGAAGTGGTGTAATTGTAGATTTTGCTCAAAAACTTGAAAGTCTACCTGATAAAGCTAGATTGTTGGTTGGAGATATGCTTTCCTCTATCGCTCAAGCGGGTGTTAAACTAACTAAACGGGGTAATGGATTGTATCTTTCTCATAAATAAATGGATAAATGGTTTAAACAATTTGGAAAGAATACAACGTCAAATATAGAACTAGCTAAGTATTGTAAAACACTAAAAATTGATAATGTGGTTATTTGTATGAGAGATGAATTAACACATATAAATAAGAATACAAAGAATATTATTATGAATTTAGACACACAGAATGGTTCTCATTGGGTTTGTATTCATAATAGTCAGGATAAATATTATTTTGATAGTTATGGTATGCCACCACCTGTTGAAGTAATACAATTCTTACAGAATGGTGTTTATCAAACATTCCAAGTTCAAGAAATTAATTCTAAATGTTGTGGCCAATTATGTTTATATGTATTATTTCAACTCAACAATAATGAAAATTTTTATGATATCATTTTTTATCTAATATAAATGACCTATGTTGGAAAAGATGGTTCTATCTTTGGAAAATCCTCTCAGGATATTGATTTATCAAATTATTATACAAAGGCACAGGCTGAACGACAAAAATATAGTGTAAGTAAAAATATTAATATGAAGAATACTTATAAATTAATCAATTATCCAAACCCTACAGATGCGAATGACTTGATTAGATTCAGTGATTTATCACAATATATATCTTTAAAGAAAACAGCACGTTTTGTGAAACAAGTAAAATTTACAACCACAACACCTGGTTATACTGACCATACACCTTTCCTCATTGAATTTAACTACCTGCTTACAATTAAATTTTATAAAGAAGGACATTTAGTTAATATGCGAATTAATAAATGGGGGTATGATATGCCTGATTTAGGGTATAATTGGTCTTTTTCAATAAACATAGAAGACCTACATGATTTAAATCAGTCTCGTAAAGAAGAATATTATCCACTTGGTGAAGATAAGGATTTATGTGGAAGTACAATTAGTAAACAACAAATACGTGATTTTAAGAAAATAAAAATATATGATAGTATAGCGATGGTTCGCATGACAAAGAAGGAAGGTAATGAGATAAGGATAGAAAGCCGAGGAATACAAACCGATTTGGTAGTGGGAAGATGGGGTGGTATTACCTGTCATAATATTAATCTCACATATATTTCTGATACATAAATGGCAGGAAGAAGACTACAAGAGAATTATAATTTTTGTATTCAAGGATACCTACAAGAAAAGGGTGCTCGGTATTACATACCTTATGATTTGGAGCATATACATGGGAATTTTGTCATAAAAAACTGGCCTTATACTGATATTGTTAAACCCACAAATAGAGACTTGTTTAAAATATTAAATAAAAATGAACTTCTCAAAGTTATGAAATATAAAACTCTTTTAGAAATCGTCAACAAATCTTATTGGTATCCTATTATGAGAAAAATAATTATAGATACAAGAATATCTCAAAATCCAGATGAGTATATGTATAATATTCTTTGGGGTTCAAACTCAAGGGTAGCAAGGGATGAGGAAGGAGTTGAAGAAGAGAAGGAGGAAAGAGAGAAAAAGGAGAAGGAGGAAAGGGAGAGGGAGGAGAAGGAGGAGAGGGAGAAAAAGGAGGAGAAGGAGGAGAGGGAGAAAAAGGAGAAGGAGGAGAGGGAGAAAAAGGAGAAGGAGGAAAGGGAGAAAAAGGAGAAGGAGGAAAGGGAGAAAAGGGAGAAGGAGGAAAGGGAGAAAAGGGAGAAAAAGGAGAAGGAGGAGAGGGAGAAAATGGAGGAGGAGGAGAGGGAGCAAAGAGAGAGGGAGGAAAAATATAAAAAGATGGAAATCACTGAGATTCATAAAAGATTGAGTGTATTAAAGCAAATAAATCAATCTCAACGCACCGAAGAGGAAATTAAAGAATTAACAACTCTTATGAAGATAATGGTTTCAAAAATAAGAACGTCAATGTCTTCAATTTCAGAGATTTAAACGAGAAAGTGGTGAAGAAGAAGAAGAAGAAGAAGGAAAAGATTATGTGATTGATGATGTTGGTGTCATTGACTTTAGTTAGTTTTTATTTGTAAATAAATGGAGGAGAGAGTGAAGGCATTCCTTAGGATTCTTTATGTTTTAAAAATAAAGATTGAAATGTATATGTTGAAAACCAAAAAGGTTTTGATACTCTGTCGGAATTTTTCTGATAAATAAATATGAGTTATTGTCTCAAATGTAAAAAGAAAACTAAATCTAAAAATATCTCTTATGTTAAAGCTAAAAATAATAGAGTTTATCAAAAAGGAATATGTCAAGTATGTGGCTCTAAAAAGTGCCAATTCATCTCTCCTAAAAGAGGAGGAGACATACAAAAGTTTCTGTCAGGAAGTAAATTTACAACAACTGGAATTCCAGGGGAATTACACCTTCCAGGGTATTCTTTCTGTGGTCCAGGAACAAACTTGGATAAAAGATTAGATGAGGCTGACAATCCTAAACCTTGGTCTAAACCTACAAATAGGGTTGACGAAGTGTGTATGAAGCATGATATTGCTTATGGGAAAACCACTACGTTGACTGAAAAACATAAAGCCGACAGCGAAATGTTGTATAATTTGTCTTTGATACAAAATCCAACGTTGAGAGAGAAAGTTGATAGGTTTATTGTGAGAAATTTGATAAATGCTAAATTGAAACTTGGTCTTGGTTATTCCTCAAAAAACTATTAGGCTCTAATGATGCCATCAAGACTGAGGAGCTTTTGGCTGAAGAATTACACAAACCTATAATCACAAAGTTTAAAAGAAGGAAGGTTTATTCTAAATACACTGACCACATATGGTCCGCTGATTTAATTGAATTGAATAATGACAGGGGATACAGGTATGCTTTAACCGTTATTGATTTGAGGAGTAGATTTGCCTGGGTTGTCCCTTTAAAAAATAAAAGGGGTGATACTTTAATGTTAGCCTTTAAGCTAATATTTGATCGGGATAAAAGGAAACCAAAGAAGTTATGGACTGATGAGGGAACAGAGTTCTATAACAAAATATTCATGAAATTTCTTAAGGGGAAGGGTATTAAATTATACAGCACCTTTAATGAAGGAAAGGCAGTTGTTATTGAGCGTTTTAATCGTACTTTAAAAGAGAAATTATATAAAAAATTCACACAACTCGGTTCTCAAAAATGGGTGTATTTAATTCAGGATATTGTAGATAATTACAATAATACAGTTCATTCATCAACACAATCAAAACCATCAGAAACATTTACAAAATTAGAATATGAAAAGGAGATTAATTTGAGAAAGCCCAAGTTTAAAGTTGGTGATATTGTAAGGATATACAAATGGAAAAGCCATTTTGAGAAAGGTTATACACAAAAATGGACTAATGAATTATTTATAATCGTTGATGTAATGGCTACAAACCCTTGGACTTACAAATTAAATGATATAAATCGAGAAGAAATCTTGGGTTCATTTTACTCGCAAGAATTACAAAAAACAAAGCTAATAATTCATTAAACAACATTTCTATTCACCCCACCCATATTAGCTAATTTAATTCGTGGTAATAAAAAAAAAAAATTAAATAAATAAAAAATCATAAGCCACGCCCACACCGACCCCGCCCACACAGACCCCGCCCACACAGACCCCGCCCACACAGACCCCGCCCACACAGACCCCGCCCACACAGACCACACCCATCATCCCCCACCCTCCGTGCACCCCCACCCTTGACCCTTCACCCCCCTCATCCCACCCCCACCTTCCCCACACACACAAGGGGAGGGGAGGGGTGGGATGAGGGGGGTGAAGGGTCTTTGGCAGGGGTGCACCTCCCCGTTCCCTCCTTTATTCTCTTTTTGTAATTAAGAATTAAATAATTGTAAACAAAACAAATATATATAAATATTGAAAACATTAAAATCTTTATATTATTAAAACATTTTTCTTGAGGTATACATTCAACTTCTCCCCAGCATAAGTCATCAATTTCTTCCCAGCACAAGTCAAAGGTTGGTTCAGCAGATGTCTTCAGGTTTTGAATCTCTTTCTATTAAAGACAAGAGGGGAGAGATATTTATTTCATATTTATGTTCCATGTCAAAGCGTCTTGAAAAGCGCTATACAAAATAAATGTATTATTATTATTATTATTAATATAGGGTCGGATGCCCTTCCTGACACCAACCCTGAATCACCTCTTACGATGCGCAGGGATATGGTGTACCTATTATAAACGGTGAACCACACACACGTACACACATGCTTACCTCGAAAAAATCCAGCTTAGCGTCCAGATCGTCGAGATGAAAATTAAGGATATCACAGGATGACAGGAAATAACCATTCCTATGGAGTCCAAAATCGTCCCACTCCAAGCTTTGGTCTTCGAGGCTGCAAACAAAATAAGGAGAAATTACTATGCTGAAGTAAGCTTGACAAAACATCACACACACGCACACACACACACATTCACAGATACATACACACACACATACACACACACACACATGCATAGATACATACACACAAGAACACACACATACACACACACACACATACACACACACACACACACACACAATCTCATTTTTTCATTTCTGTTCCTCACAATTCGATCTCTCTATTTTAATCACAGACACACATGCACACACATACACATACACACACACACATGCACACACACATGCACACACCTCTCGTTTTTTATTTTCTATCATACCTTTCACGTGAATTTTCTAAGAACGGTGAAACATTGAATTCATTCTGAGCCCACCATCTCGGAGGTAGGTTATTCAAACCCGTATTCAGTTCGTTGTGGAACTCTTGAGAAACAACTTGAAATTCTGCCAGGATATTTACAATATTTGAATTGCTGCAATGAATAGGAAAAATAAATTATTAGTTGTATAATTAATCACATACAAAGCTCTCATTAACAGTGTTTAATACCAAATGAACTTACCAATGTCCTGGCGAGTATTCTTCATCAGAGGAAAGACTGGAATAAGACAAGCTCATCTTCGTTCACAATGTTTAAATGTCCCATTCGGAGACCTCTCTTTTTATAATGAACAAAATGTATTTCGGGGAACTGAAGTGCTTGTCAGCTTTTGGAAACTGAGGGCGTGTGTTTGTGAAAAACAGGAAACAAGACAAAGAGAATTCCTTGGAAGTTATCCAAGTGAAACAACGTCATTTCTCAACAGTGAGCTATTAATTAGAAAAGGTTCGAGTGGTATATAAATGGAAAACAAAATGAATGTAAAAAATATCAAATAAGTATAATTGAAAAGGCAACTGGTAAAAAAGTTCACAAAACAAATAAGAGAATTAATTTAAATACCGGTGAGTTGGATGAGACGGTGAGGAGAGTTGTAGGAGAATTAAATTATTTCCCACGCATAAACAAATATTTGTAGGGTCGTTGTTTGAGTGGGTTATATTCACCAGATGATATTAAGAGTAAAAGGTTAAAAGGTCCATAAGGTCAGAAGGATCACAGGTGTTTAAGTGGTCTAATGAATAAGGATAGCATGTCAAAAGGTTAGAAGGTTCGTAAAGAAAAGGGTGAGAGAAATATAGGTGTTTAGGGTCAATGAGGGAGGGAAAGAATTAATATGGAAGTGAATGGGTCAAAGATTAATCTGCCAGATGATATGTAGAAGAAGGATGATAGGTCTATAAGAGAAAACAAATATTTGTAGTGTTTGAGTGGTCTAATGAACAACATTAAGGATAGGTACTACAGACAAAAGGTTCATAAAGATGAGGGTGGGAGAAATAGAGGTGTTTATGATTTTTGAAAAAGACAAGGGGGTAAATGACATTAGATAGGGATTTCCCATGTTAAACGGAGGTGTCCCAGAAGCAACATTATTACACTACTCACAAGTGCAAAAGTGGTTTCCTGCACCAACACAAGTGCGAAAAGTGGTTTTTCAACACTAACACAAGTGCGAAAAGTGGTTTTTCAACACTATCACAAGTGCAAAAAGTGTTTTTTCTACACTAATACAAGTGCAAAAGTGATTTTTCAACACTAACACAAGTGCGAAAAGTGGTTTTTCAACACTAACACAAGTGCGAAAAGTGGTTTTTCAACACTAACACAAGTGCAAAAAGTGGTTTTTCAACACTAACACAAGTGCGAAAAGTGGTTTTTCCACACTAATACAAGTGCAAAAAGTGTTTTTTCCACACTAATACAAGTGCCAAAGTGGTTTCCTGCACCAACACAAGTGCGAAAAGTGGTTTTTAAACACTAACACAAGTGCGAAAAGTGGTTTTTCAACACTAACACAAGTGCGAAAAGTGTTTTTTTCCACACTAATACAAGTGCAAAAGTGGTTTCCTGCACCAACACAAGTGCGAAAAGTGGTTTTTCAACACCAACACAAGTGCAAAAAGTGGTTTTTCAACACTAACACAAGTGCGAAAAGTGTTTTTTCCACACTAATACAAGTGC
This sequence comes from Myxine glutinosa, assembly GCF_964187855.1. Taxonomy (NCBI): domain Eukaryota; kingdom Metazoa; phylum Chordata; class Myxini; order Myxiniformes; family Myxinidae; genus Myxine; species Myxine glutinosa. Next base: position 41,765,193 of record NC_136271.1, read on the forward strand.
AAAAGTGGTTTCCTGCACCAACACAAGTGCGAAAAGTGGTTTTTCAACACTAACACAAGTGCGAAAAGTGGTTTTTCAACACTAACACAAGTGCGAAAAGTGGTTTTTCAACACTAACACAAGTGCGAAAAGTGTTTTTTCCACGCTAATACAAGTGCAAAAGTGGTTTCCTGCACCAACACAAGTGCAAAAAGTGGTTTTTCAACACTAACACAAGTGCGAAAAGTGGTTTTTCAACACTAACACAAGTGCGAAAAGTGTTTTTTCCACACTAATACAAGTGCAAAAGTGGTTTCCTGCACCAACACAAGTGCGAAAAGTGGTTTTTCAACACTCACACAAGTGCAAAAAGTGGTTTTTCAACACTAACACAAGTGCAAAAAGTGTTTTTTCTACACTAATACAAGTGCAAAAGTGATTTTTCAACACTAACACAAGTGCGAAAAGTGGTTTTTCAACACTAACACAAGTGCAAAAAATGGTTTTTCAACACTAACACAAGTGCAAAAAGTGGTTTTTCCACACTACTACAAGTGCAAAAGTGGTTCCCTGCACCAACACAAGTGCGAAAAGTGGTTTTTCAACACTAACACAAGTGCGAAAAGTGGTTTTTCAACACTAACACAAGTGCGAAAAGTGGTTTTTCAACACTAACACAAGTGCGAAAAGTGGTTTTTCCACACTACTACAAGTGCAAAAGTGGTTCCCTGCACCAACACAAGTGCGAAAAGTGGTTTTTCAACACTAACACAAGTGCGAAAAGTAGTTTTTCAACACTAACACAAGTGCGAAAAGTGGTTTTCCACACTAATACAAGTGCAAAAGTGGTTTCCTGCACCAACACAAGTGCGAAAAGTGGTTTTTCAACACTAACACAAGTGCGAAAAGTGGTTTTTCAACACTAACACAAGTGCGAAAAGTGTTTTTTCCACACTAATACAAGTGCAAAAGTGGTTTCCTGCACCAACACAAGTGCGAAAAGTGGTTTTTCAACACTAACACAAGTGCGAAAAGTGGTTTTTCAACACCAACAGAAGTGCAAAAAGTGGTTTTTCAACACTAACACAAGTGCGAAAAGTGGTTTTTCCACACTAATACAAGTGCAAAAGTGGTTTCCTGCACCAACACAAGTGCGAAAAGTGGTTTTTCAACACTAACACAAGTGCGAAAAGTGGTTTTTCAACACTATCACAAGTGCAAAAAGTGTTTTTTCTACACTAATACAAGTGCAAAAGTGATTTTTCAACACTAACACAAGTGCGAAAAGTGGTTTTTCAACACTAACACAAGTGCGAAAAGTGGTTTTTCAACACTAACACAAGTGCAAAAAGTGGTTTTTCAACACTAACACAAGTGCGAAAAGTGGTTTTTCCACACTAATACAAGTGCAAAAAGTGTTTTTTCCACACTAATACAAGTGCCAAAGTGGTTTCCTGCACCAACACAAGTGCGAAAAGTGGTTTTTAAACACTAACACAAGTGCGAAAAGTGTTTTTCCCACACTAATACAAGTGCAAAAGTGGTTTCCTGCACCAACACAAGTGCGAAAAGTGGTTTTTCAACACTCACACAAGTGCAAAATGTGGTTTTTCAACACTAACACAAGTGCAAAAAGTGTTTTTTCTACACTAATACAAGTGCAAAAGTGATTTTTCAACACTAACACAAGTGCGAAAAGTGGTTTTTCAACACTAACACAAGTGCAAAAAGTGGTTTTTCAACACTAACACAAGTGCGAAAAGTGGTTTTTCCACACTAATACAAGTGCAAAAGTGGTTTCCTGCACCAACACAAGTGCGAAAAGTGGTTTTTAAACACTAACACAAGTGCGAAAAGTGGTTTTTCAACACTAACACAAGTGCGAAAAGTGGTTTTTCCACACTAATACAAGTGCAAAAGTGGTTTCCTGCACCAACACAAGTGCGAAAAGTGGTTTTTCAACACTATCACAAGTGCAAAAAGTGTTTTTTCTACACTAATACAAGTGCAAAAGTGATTTTTCAACACTAACACAAGTGCGAAAAGTGGTTTTTCAACACTAACACAAGTGCAAAAAGTGGTTTTTCAACACTAACACAAGTGCGAAAAGTGGTTTTTCCACACTAATACAAGTGCAAAAAGTGTTTTTTCCACACTAATACAAGTGCCAAAGTGGTTTCCTGCACCAACACAAGTGCGAAAAGTGGTTTTTAAACACTAACACAAGTGCGAAAAGTGGTTTTTCAACACTAACACAAGTGCGAAAAGTGTTTTTTCCACACTAATACAAGTGCAAAAGTGGTTTCCTGCACCAACACAAGTGCGAAAAGTGGTTTTTCAACACTAACACAAGTGCGAAAAGTGGTTTTTCAACACCAACACAAGTGCAAAAAGTGGTTTTTCAACACTAACACAAGTGCGAAAAGTGTTTTTTCCACACTAATACAAGTGCAAAAGTGGTTTCCTGCACCAACACAAGTGCGAAAAGTGGTTTTTCAACACTAACACAAGTGCGAAAAGTGGTTTTTCAACACTAACACAAGTGCGAAAAGTGGTTTTTCAACACTAACACAAGTGCGAAAAGTGTTTTTTCCACGCTAATACAAGTGCAAAAGTGGTCTCCTGCACCAACACAAGTGCAAAAAGTGGTTTTTCAACACTAACACAAGTGCGAAAAGTGGTTTTTCAACACTAACACAAGTGCGAAAAGTGTTTTTTCCACACTAATACAAGTGCAAAAGTGGTTTCCTGCACCAACACAAGTGCGAAAAGTGGTTTTTCAACACTCACACAAGTGCAAAAAGTGGTTTTTCAACACTAACACAAGTGCAAAAAGTGTTTTTTCTACACTAATACAAGTGCAAAAGTGATTTTTCAACACTAACACAAGTGCGAAAAGTGGTTTTTCAACACTAACACAAGTGCAAAAAGTGGTTTTTCAACACTAACACAAGTGCGAAAAGTGGTTTTTCCACACTAATACAAGTGCAAAAGTGGTTTCCTGCACCAACACAAGTGCGAAAAGTGGTTTTTAAACACTAACACAAGTGCGAAAAGTGGTTTTTCAACACTAACACAAGTGCAAAAAGTGTTTTTTCCACACTAATACAAGTGCAAAAGTGGTTTCCTGCACCAACACAAGTGCGAAAAGTGGTTTTTCAACACTAACACAAGTGCGAAAAGTGGTTTTTCAACACCAACACAAGTGCAAAAAGTGGTTTTTCAACACTAACACAAGTGCGAAAAGTGTTTTTTCCACACTAATACAAGTGCAAAAGTGGTTTCCTGCACCAACACAAGTGCGAAAAGTGGTTTTTCAACACTAACACAAGTGCGAAAAGTGGTTTTTCAACACTAACACAAGTGCGAAAAGTGGTTTTTCAACACTAACACAAGTGCGAAAAGTGTTTTTTCCACACTAATACAAGTGCAAAAGTGGTTTCCTGCACCAACACAAGTGCGAAAAGTGGTTTTTCAACACTAACACAAGTGCGAAAAGTGGTTTTTCAACACTAACACAAGTGCGAAAAGTGTTTTTCCACACTAATACAAGTGCAAAAGTGGTTTCCTGCACCAACACAAGTGCGAAAAGTGGTTTTTCAACACTCACAAGTGCAAAAAGTGGTTTTTCAACACTAACACAAGTGCGAAAAGTGGTTTTTCAACACTAACACAAGTGCGAAAAGTGGTTTTCCACACTACTACAAGTGCAAAAGTGGTTCCCTGCACCAACACAAGTGCGAAAAGTGGTTTTTCAACACTAACACAAGTGCGAAAAGTAGTTTTTCAACACTAACACAAGTGCGAAAAGTGGTTTTTCCACACTAATACAAGTGCAAAAGTGGTTTCCTGCACCAACACAAGTGCGAAAAGTGGTTTTTCAACACTAACACAAGTGCGGAAAGTGGTTTTTCAACACTAACACAAGTGCGAAAAGTGTTTTTTCCACACTAATACAAGTGCAAAAGTGGTTTCCTGCACCAACACAAGTGCGAAAAGTGGTTTTTCAACACTCACACAAGTGCAAAAAGTGGTTTTTCAACACTAACACAAGTGCAAAAAGTGGTTTTTCAACACTAACACAAGTGCGAAAAGTGGTTTTTCCACACTAATACAAGTGCAAAAGTGGTTCCCTGCACCAACACAAGTGCGAAAAGTGGTTTTTCAACACTAACACAAGTGCGAAAAGTAGTTTTTCAACACTAACACAAGTGCGAAAAGTGGTTTTTCCACACTAATACAAGTGCAAAAGTGGTTCCCTGCACCAACACAAGTGCGAAAAGTGGTTTTTCAACACTAACACAAGTGCGAAAAGTAGTTTTTCAACACTAACACAAGTGCGAAAAGTGGTTTTTCCACACTAATACAAGTGCAAAAGTGGTTTCCTGCACCAACACAAGTGCGAAAAGTGGTTTTTCAACACTCACACAAGTGCAAAAAGTGGTTTTTCAACACTAACACAAGTGCAAAAAGTGGTTTTTCAACACTAACACAAGTGCGAAAAGTGGTTTTTCAACACTAACACAAGTGCGAAAAGTGGTTTTTCAACACTAACACAAGTGCGAAAAGTGTTTTTCAACACTAACACAAGTGCGAAAAGTGTTTTTTCCACACTAATACAAGTGCAAAAGTGGTTTCCTGCACCAACACAAGTGCAAAAAGTGGTTTTTCAACACTAACACAAGTGCAAAAAGTGGTTTTTCAACACTATCACAAGTGCAAAAAGTGTTTTTTCTACACTAATACAAGTGCAAAAGTGGTTTTCAACACTAACACAAGTGCTAAAAGTGGTTTTTCAACACTAACACAAGTGCAAAAAGTGGTTTTTCAACACTAACACAAGTGCAAAAAGTGGTTTTTCCACACTAATACAAGTGCAAAAGTGGTTTCCTGCATCAACACAAGTGCGAAAAGTGGTTTTTCAACACTAACACAAGTGCGAAAAGTGGTTTTTCAGCACTAACACAAGTGCGAAAAGTGGTTTTTCAACACTATCACAAGTGCAAAAAGTGTTTTTTCCACACTAATACAAGTGCAAAAGTGGTCTCCTGCACCAACACAAGTGCGAAAAGTGGTTTTTCAACACTAACACAAGTGCGAAAAGTGGTTTTTCAACACTAACACAAGTGCGAAAAGTGGTTTTTCAACACTAACACAAGTGCGAAAAGTGTTTTTTCCACACTAATACAAGTGCAAAAGTGGTTTCCTGCACCAACACAAGTGCGAAAAGTGGTTTTTCAACACTAACACAAGTGCGAAAAGTGGTTTTTCAACACCAACAGAAGTGCAAAAAGTGGTTTTTCAACACTAACACAAGTGCGAAAAGTGGTTTTTCCACACTAATACAAGTGCAAAAGTGGTTTCCTGCACCAACACAAGTGCGAAAAGTGGTTTTTCAACACTAACACAAGTGCGAAAAGTGGTTTTTCAACACTATCACAAGTGCAAAAAGTGTTTTTTCTACACTAATACAAGTGCAAAAGTGATTTTTCAACACTAACACAAGTGCGAAAGTGGTTTTTCAACACTAACACAAGTGCGAAAAGTGGTTTTTTCAACACTAACACAAGTGCAAAAAGTGGTTTTTCAACACTAACACAAGTGCGAAAAGTGGTTTTTCCACACTAATACAAGTGCAAAAAGTGTTTTTTCCACACTAATACAAGTGCCAAAGTGGTTTCCTGCACCAACACAAGTGCGAAAAGTGGTTTTTAAACACTAACACAAGTGCGAAAAGTGGTTTTTCAACACTAACACAAGTGCGAAAAGTGTTTTTTCCACACTAATACAAGTGCAAAAGTGGTTTCCTGCACCAACACAAGTGCGAAAAGTGGTTTTTCAACACCAACACAAGTGCAAAAAGTGGTTTTTCAACACTAACACAAGTGCGAAAAGTGTTTTTTCCACACTAATACAAGTGCAAAAGTGGTTTCCTGCACCAACACAAGTGCGAAAAGTGGTTTTTCAACACTAACACAAGTGCGAAAAGTGGTTTTTCAACACTAACACAAGTGCGAAAAGTGGTTTTTCAACACTAACACAAGTGCGAAAAGTGTTTTTTCCACGCTAATACAAGTGCAAAAGTGGTTTCCTGCACCAACACAAGTGCAAAAAGTGGTTTTTCAACACTAACACAAGTGCGAAAAGTGGTTTTTCAACACTAACACAAGTGCGAAAAGTGTTTTTTCCACACTAATACAAGTGCAAAAGTGGTTTCCTGCACCAACACAAGTGCGAAAAGTGGTTTTTCAACACTCACACAAGTGCAAAAAGTGGTTTTTCAACACTAACACAAGTGCAAAAAGTGTTTTTTCTACACTAATACAAGTGCAAAAGTGATTTTTCAACACTAACACAAGTGCGAAAAGTGGTTTTTCAACACTAACACAAGTGCAAAAAATGGTTTTCAACACTAACACAAGTGCAAAAAGTGGTTTTTCCACACTACTACAAGTGCAAAAGTGGTTCCCTGCACCAACACAAGTGCGAAAAGTGGTTTTTCAACACTAACACAAGTGCGAAAAGTGGTTTTTCAACACTAACACAAGTGCGAAAAGTGGTTTTTCAACACTAACACAAGTGCGAAAAGTGGTTTTTCCACACTACTACAAGTGCAAAAGTGGTTCCCTGCACCAACACAAGTGCGAAAAGTGGTTTTTCAACACTAACACAAGTGCGAAAAGTAGTTTTTCAACACTAACACAAGTGCGAAAAGTGGTTTTCCACACTAATACAAGTGCAAAAGTGGTTTCCTGCACCAACACAAGTGCGAAAAGTGGTTTTTCAACACTAACACAAGTGCGAAAAGTGGTTTTTCAACACTAACACAAGTGCGAAAAGTGTTTTTTCCACACTAATACAAGTGCAAAAGTGGTTTCCTGCACCAACACAAGTGCGAAAAGTGGTTTTTCAACACTCACACAAGTGCAAAAAGTGGTTTTTCAACACTAACACAAGTGCGAAAAGTGGTTTTTCAACACTAACACAAGTGCGAAAAGTGGTTTTTCCACACTAATACAAGTGCAAAAGTGGTTCCCTGCACCAACACAAGTGCGAAAAGTGGTTTTTCAACACTAACACAAGTGCGAAAAGTAGTTTTTCAACACTAACACAAGTGCGAAAAGTGGTTTTTCCACACTAATACAAGTGCAAAAGTGGTTCCCTGCACCAACACAAGTGCGAAAAGTGGTTTTTCAACACTAACACAAGTGCGAAAAGTCGTTTTTCAACACTAACACAAGTGCGAAAAGTGGTTTTTCCACACTAATACAAGTGCAAAAGTGGTTTCCTGCACCAACACAAGTGTGAAAAGTGGTTTTTCAACACTAACACAAGTGCGAAAAGTGGTTTTTCAACACTAACACAAGTGCAAAAAGTGGTTTTTAAACACTAACACAAGTGCGAAAAGTGTTTTTTCCACACTAATACAAGTGCAAAAGTGGTTTCCTGCACCAACACAAGTGCGAAAAGTGGTTTTTCAACACTAACACAAGTGCGAAAAGTGTTCAACACAAGTGCAAAAAGTGCTTTTTCAACACTAACACAAGTGCGAAAAGTGGTTTTTCCACACTAATACAAGTGCAAAAGTGGTTTCCTGCACCAACACAAGTGCGAAAAGTGGTTTTTCAACACTAACACAAGTGCGAAAAGTGGTTTTTCAACACGATCACAAGTGCAAAAAGTGTTTTTTCTACACTAATACAAGTGCAAAAAGTGTTTTTTCTACACTAACACAAGTGCAAAAAGTGTTTTTTTCCACACTAATACAAGTGCAAAAGTGGTTTCCTGCACCAACACAAGTGCGAAAAGTGGTTTTTCAACACTAACACAAGTTCAAAAAGTGGTTTTTCAACACTAACACAAGTGCGAAAAGTGGTTTTTCCACACTAATACAAGTGCAAAAGTGGTTTCCTGCACCAACACAATTGCGAAAAGTGGTTTTTAAACACTAACACAAGTGCGAAAAGTTGTTTTTCAACACTAACACAAGTGCGAAAAGTGTTTTTTCCACACTAATACAAGTGCCAAAGTGGTTTCCTGCACCAACACAAGTGCGAAAAGTGGTTTTTCAACACTAACACAAGTGCGAAAAGTGGTTTTTCAACACTAACACAAGTGCGAAAAGTGTTTTTTCCACACTAATACAAGTGCAAAAGTGGTTTCCTGCACCAACACAAGTGCGAAAAGTGGTTTTTCAACACTCACACAAGTGCAAAAAGTGGTTTTTCAACACTAACACAAGTGCAAAAAGTGTTTTTTCTACACTAATACAAGTGCAAAAGTGATTTTTCAACACTAACACAAGTGCGAAAAGTGGTTTTTCAACACTAACACAAGTGCAAAAAGTGGTTTTTCAACACTAACACAAGTGCGAAAAGTGGTTTTTCCACACTAATACAAGTGCAAAAGTGGTTTCCTGCACCAACACAAGTGCGAAAAGTGGTTTTTCAACACTAACACAAGTGCGAAAAGTGGTTTTTCAACACCAACACAATTGCGAAAAGTGGTTTTTCAACACTAACACAAGTGCGAAAAGTGTTTTTTCCACACTAATACAAGTGCAAAAGTGGTTTCCTGCACCAACACAAGTGCGAAAAGTGGTTTTTCAACACTAACACAAGTGCGAAAAGTGGTTTTTCAACACTAACACAAGTGCGAAAAGTGTTTTTTCCACACTAATACAAGTGCAAAAGTGGTTTCCTGCACCAACACAAGTGCGAAAAGTGGTTTTTCAACACTCACAAGTGCAAAAAGTGGTTTTTCAACACTAACACAAGTGCGAAAAGTGGTTTTTCAACACTAACACAAGTGCGAAAAGTGGTTTTTCCACACTACTACAAGTGCAAAAGTGGTTCCCTGCACCAACACAAGTGCGAAAAGTGGTTTTTCAACACTAACACAAGTGCGAAAAGTAGTTTTTCTCAACACTAACACAAGTGCGAAAAGTGGTTTTTCCACACTAATACAAGTGCAAAAGTGGTTTCCTGCACCAACACAAGTGCGAAAAGTGGTTTTTCAACACTAACACAAGTGCGAAAAGTGGTTTTTCAACACTAACACAAGTGCGAAAAGTGTTTTTTCCACACTAATACAAGTGCAAAAGTGGTTTCCTGCACCAACACAAGTGCGAAAAGTGGTTTTTCAACACTCACACAAGTGCAAAAAGTGGTTTTTCAACACTAACACAAGTGCAAAAAGTGTTTTTTCTACACTAATACAAGTGCAAAAGTGATTTTTCAACACTAACACAAGTGCGAAAAGTGGTTTTTCAACACTAACACAAGTGCAAAAAGTGGTTTTTCAACACTAACACAAGTGCGAAAAGTGGTTTTTCCACACTAATACAAGTGCAAAAGTGGTTTCCTGCACCAACACAAGTGCGAAAAGTGGTTTTTAAACACTAACACAAGTGCGAAAAGTGGTTTTTCAACACTAACACAAGTGCAAAAAGTGTTTTTTCCACACTAATACAAGTGCAAAAGTGGTTTCCTGCACCAACACAAGTGCGAAAAGTGGTTTTTCAACACTAACACAAGTGCGAAAAGTGGTTTTTCAACACCAACACAAGTGCAAAAAGTGGTTTTTCAACACTAACACAAGTGCGAAAAGTGTTTTTTCCACACTAATACAAGTGCAAAAGTGGTTTCCTGCACCAACACAAGTGCGAAAAGTGGTTTTTCAACACTAACACAAGTGCGAAAAGTGGTTTTTCAACACTAACACAAGTGCGAAAAGTGGTTTTTCAACACTAACACAAGTGCGAAAAGTGTTTTTTCCACACTAATACAAGTGCAAAAGTGGTTTCCTGCACCAACACAAGTGCGAAAAGTGGTTTTTCAACACTAACACAAGTGCGAAAAGTGGTTTTTCAACACTAACACAAGTGCGAAAAGTGTTTTTCCACACTAATACAAGTGCAAAAGTGGTTTCCTGCACCAACACAAGTGCGAAAAGTGGTTTTTCAACACTCACAAGTGCAAAAAGTGGTTTTTCAACACTAACACAAGTGCGAAAAGTGGTTTTTCAACACTAACACAAGTGCGAAAAGTGGTTTTCCACACTACTACAAGTGCAAAAGTGGTTCCCTGCACCAACACAAGTGCGAAAAGTGGTTTTTCAACACTAACACAAGTGCGAAAAGTAGTTTTTCAACACTAACACAAGTGCGAAAAGTGGTTTTTCCACACTAATACAAGTGCAAAAGTGGTTTCCTGCACCAACACAAGTGCGAAAAGTGGTTTTTCAACACTAACACAAGTGCGGAAAGTGGTTTTTCAACACTAACACAAGTGCGAAAAGTGTTTTTTCCACACTAATACAAGTGCAAAAGTGGTTTCCTGCACCAACACAAGTGCGAAAAGTGGTTTTTCAACACTCACACAAGTGCAAAAAGTGGTTTTTCAACACTAACACAAGTGCAAAAAGTGGTTTTTCAACACTAACACAAGTGCGAAAAGTGGTTTTTCCACACTAATACAAGTGCAAAAGTGGTTCCCTGCACCAACACAAGTGCGAAAAGTGGTTTTTCAACACTAACACAAGTGCGAAAAGTAGTTTTTCAACACTAACACAAGTGCGAAAAGTGGTTTTTCCACACTAATACAAGTGCAAAAGTGGTTCCCTGCACCAACACAAGTGCGAAAAGTGGTTTTTCAACACTAACACAAGTGCGAAAAGTAGTTTTTCAACACTAACACAAGTGCGAAAAGTGGTTTTTCCACACTAATACAAGTGCAAAAGTGGTTTCCTGCACCAACACAAGTGCGAAAAGTGGTTTTTCAACACTCACACAAGTGCAAAAAGTGGTTTTTCAACACTAACACAAGTGCAAAAAGTGGTTTTTCAACACTAACACAAGTGCGAAAAGTGGTTTTTCAACACTAACACAAGTGCGAAAAGTGGTTTTTCAACACTAACACAAGTGCGAAAAGTGTTTTTCAACACTAACACAAGTGCGAAAAGTGTTTTTTCCACACTAATACAAGTGCAAAAGTGGTTTCCTGCACCAACACAAGTGCAAAAAGTGGTTTTTCAACACTAACACAAGTGCAAAAAGTGGTTTTTCAACACTATCACAAGTGCAAAAAGTGTTTTTTCTACACTAATACAAGTGCAAAAGTGGTTTTTCAACACTAACACAAGTGCTAAAAGTGGTTTTTCAACACTAACACAAGTGCAAAAAGTGGTTTTTCAACACTAACACAAGTGCAAAAAGTGGTTTTTCCACACTAATACAAGTGCAAAAGTGGTTTCCTGCATCAACACAAGTGCGAAAAGTGGTTTTTCAACACTAACACAAGTGCGAAAAGTGGTTTTTCAACACTAACACAAGTGCGAAAAGTGGTTTTTCAACACTATCACAAGTGCAAAAAGTGTTTTTTCCACACTAATACAAGTGCAAAAGTGGTCTCCTGCACCAACACAAGTGCGAAAAGTGGTTTTTCAACACTAACACAAGTGCGAAAAGTGGTTTTTCAACACTAACACAAGTGCGAAAAGTGGTTTTTCAACACTAACACAAGTGCGAAAAGTGTTTTTTCCACACTAATACAAGTGCAAAAGTGGTTTCCTGCACCAACACAAGTGCGAAAAGTGGTTTTTCAACACTAACACAAGTGCGAAAAGTGGTTTTTCAACACCAACAGAAGTGCAAAAAGTGGTTTTTCAACACTAACACAAGTGCGAAAAGTGGTTTTTCCACACTAATACAAGTGCAAAAGTGGTTTCCTGCACCAACACAAGTGCGAAAAGTGGTTTTTCAACACTAACACAAGTGCGAAAAGTGGTTTTTCAACACTATCACAAGTGCAAAAAGTGTTTTTGCTACACTAATACAAGTGCAAAAGTGATTTTTCAACACTAACACAAGTGCGAAAAGTGGTTTTTCAACACTAACACAAGTGCGAAAAGTGGTTTTTCAACACTAACACAAGTGCAAAAAGTGGTTTTTCAACACTAACACAAGTGCGAAAAGTGGTTTTTCCACACTAATACAAGTGCAAAAAGTGTTTTTTCCACACTAATACAAGTGCCAAAGTGGTTTCCTGCACCAACACAAGTGCGAAAAGTGGTTTTTAAACACTAACACAAGTGCGAAAAGTGGTTTTTCAACACTAACACAAGTGCGAAAAGTGTTTTTTCCACACTAATACAAGTGCAAAAGTGGTTTCCTGCACCAACACAAGTGCGAAAAGTGGTTTTTCAACACCAACACAAGTGCAAAAAGTGGTTTTTCAACACTAACACAAGTGCGAAAAGTGTTTTTTCCACACTAATACAAGTGCAAAAGTGGTTTCCTGCACCAACACAAGTGCGAAAAGTGGTTTTTCAACACTAACACAAGTGCGAAAAGTGGTTTTTCAACACTAACACAAGTGCGAAAAGTGGTTTTTCAACACTAACACAAGTGCGAAAAGTGTTTTTTCCACGCTAATACAAGTGCAAAAGTGGTTTCCTGCACCAACACAAGTGCAAAAAGTGGTTTTTCAACACTAACACAAGTGCGAAAAGTGGTTTTTCAACACTAACACAAGTGCGAAAAGTGTTTTTTCCACACTAATACAAGTGCAAAAGTGGTTTCCTGCACCAACACAAGTGCGAAAAGTGGTTTTTCAACACTCACACAAGTGCAAAAAGTGGTTTTTCAACACTAACACAAGTGCAAAAAGTGTTTTTTCTACACTAATACAAGTGCAAAAGTGATTTTTCAACACTAACAAGTGCGAAAAGTGGTTTTTCAACACTAACACAAGTGCAAAAAATGGTTTTTCAACACTAACACAAGTGCAAAAAGTGGTTTTTCCACACTACTACAAGTGCAAAAGTGGTTCCCTGCACCAACACAAGTGCGAAAAGTGGTTTTTCAACACTAACACAAGTGCGAAAAGTGGTTTTTCAACACTAACACAAGTGCGAAAAGTGGTTTTTCAACACTAACACAAGTGCGAAAAGTGGTTTTTCCACACTACTACAAGTGCAAAAGTGGTTCCCTGCACCAACACAAGTGCGAAAAGTGGTTTTTCAACACTAACACAAGTGCGAAAAGTAGTTTTTCAACACTAACACAAGTGCGAAAAGTGGTTTTCCACACTAATACAAGTGCAAAAGTGGTTTCCTGCACCAACACAAGTGCGAAAAGTGGTTTTTCAACACTAACACAAGTGCGAAAAGTGGTTTTTCAACACTAACACAAGTGCGAAAAGTGTTTTTTCCACACTAATACAAGTGCAAAAGTGGTTTCCTGCACCAACACAAGTGCGAAAAGTGGTTTTTCAACACTCACACAAGTGCAAAAAGTGGTTTTTCAACACTAACACAAGTGCGAAAAGTGGTTTTTCAACACTAACACAAGTGCGAAAAGTGGTTTTTCCACACTAATACAAGTGCAAAAGTGGTTCCCTGCACTAACACAAGTGCGAAAAGTGGTTTTTCAACACTAACACAAGTGCGAAAAGTAGTTTTTCAACACTAACACAAGTGCGAAAAGTGGTTTTTCCACACTAATACAAGTGCAAAAGTGGTTCCCTGCACCAACACAAGTGCGAAAAGTGGTTTTTCAACACTAACACAAGTGCGAAAAGTCGTTTTTCAACACTAACACAAGTGCGAAAAGTGGTTTTTCCACACTAATACAAGTGCAAAAGTGGTTTCCTGCACCAACACAAGTGTGAAAAGTGGTTTTTCAACACTAACACAAGTGCGAAAAGTGGTTTTTCAACACTAACACAAGTGCAAAAAGTGGTTTTTAAACACTAACACAAGTGCGAAAAGTGTTTTTTCCACACTAATACAAGTGCAAAAGTGGTTTCCTGCACCAACACAAGTGCGAAAAGTGGTTTTTCAACACTAACACAAGTGCGAAAAGTGGTTTTTCAACACCAACACAAGTGCAAAAAGTGCTTTTTCAACACTAACACAAGTGCGAAAAGTGGTTTTTCCACACTAATACAAGTGCAAAAGTGGTTTCCTGCACCAACACAAGTGCGAAAAGTGGTTTTTCAACACTAACACAAGTGCGAAAAGTGGTTTTTCAACACGATCACAAGTGCAAAAAGTGTTTTTTCTACACTAATACAAGTGCAAAAAGTGTTTTTTCTACACTAACACAAGTGCAAAAAGTGTTTTTTCCACACTAATACAAGTGCAAAAGTGGTTTCCTGCACCAACACAAGTGCGAAAAGTGGTTTTTCAACACTAACACAAGTTCAAAAAGTGGTTTTTCAACACTAACACAAGTGCGAAAAGTGGTTTTTCCACACTAATACAAGTGCAAAAGTGGTTTCCTGCACCAACACAATTGCGAAAAGTGGTTTTTAAACACTAACACAAGTGCGAAAAGTTGTTTTTCAACACTAACACAAGTGCGAAAAGTGTTTTTTCCACACTAATACAAGTGCCAAAGTGGTTTCCTGCACCAACACAAGTGCGAAAAGTGGTTTTTCAACACTAACACAAGTGCGAAAAGTGGTTTTTCAACACTAACACAAGTGCGAAAAGTGTTTTTTCCACACTAATACAAGTGCAAAAGTGGTTTCCTGCACCAACACAAGTGCGAAAAGTGGTTTTTCAACACTCACACAAGTGCAAAAAGTGGTTTTTCAACACTAACACAAGTGCAAAAAGTGTTTTTTCTACACTAATACAAGTGCAAAAGTGATTTTTCAACACTAACACAAGTGCGAAAAGTGGTTTTTCAACACTAACACAAGTGCAAAAAGTGGTTTTTCAACACTAACACAAGTGCGAAAAGTGGTTTTTCCACACTAATACAAGTGCAAAAGTGGTTTCCTGCACCAACACAAGTGCGAAAAGTGGTTTTTCAACACTAACACAAGTGCGAAAAGTGGTTTTTCAACACCAACACAAGTGCAAAAAGTGGTTTTTCAACACTAACACAAGTGCGAAAAGTGTTTTTTCCACACTAATACAAGTGCAAAAGTGGTTTCCTGCACCAACACAAGTGCGAAAAGTGGTTTTTCAACACTAACACAAGTGCGAAAAGTGGTTTTTCAACACTAACACAATTGCGAAAAGTGGTTTTTCAACACTAACACAAGTGCGAAAAGTGTTTTTTCCACACTAATACAAGTGCAAAAGTGGTTTCCTGCACCAACACAAGTGCGAAAAGTGGTTTTTCAACACTAACACAAGTGCGAAAAGTGGTTTTTCAACACTAACACAAGTGCGAAAAGTGTTTTTTCCACACTAATACAAGTGCAAAAGTGGTTTCCTGCACCAACACAAGTGCGAAAAGTGGTTTTTCAACACTCACAAGTGCAAAAAGTGGTTTTTCAACACTAACACAAGTGCGAAAAGTGGTTTTTCAACACTAACACAAGTGCGAAAAGTGGTTTTTCCACACTACTACAAGTGCAAAAGTGGTTCCCTGCACCAACACAAGTGCGAAAAGTGGTTTTTCAACACTAACACAAGTGCGAAAAGTAGTTTTTCAACACTAACACAAGTGCGAAAAGTGGTTTTTCCACACTAATACAAGTGCAAAAGTGGTTTCCTGCACCAACACAAGTGCGAAAAGTGGTTTTTCAACACTAACACAAGTGCGAAAAGTGGTTTTTCAACACTAACACAAGTGCGAAAAGTGTTTTTTCCACACTAATACAAGTGCAAAAGTGGTTTCCTGCACCAACACAAGTGCGAAAAGTGGTTTTTCAACACTCACACAAGTGCAAAAAGTGGTTTTTCAACACTAACACAAGTGCGAAAAGTGGTTTTTCAACACTAACACAAGTGCGAAAAGTGGTTTTTCCACACTAATACAAGTGCAAAAGTGGTTCCCTGCACCAACACAAGTGCGAAAAGTGGTTTTTCAACACTAACACAAGTGCGAAAAGTAGTTTTTCAACACTAACACAAGTGCGAAAAGTGGTTTTTCCACACTAATACAAGTGCAAAAGTGGTTCCCTGCACCAACACAAGTGCGAAAAGTGGTTTTTCAACACTAACACAAGTGCGAAAAGTCGTTTTTCAACACTAACACAAGTGCGAAAAGTGGTTTTTCCACACTAATACAAGTGCAAAAGTGGTTTCCTGCACCAACACAAGTGCGAAAAGTGGTTTTTCAACACTAACACAAGTGCGAAAAGTGGTTTTTCAACACTAACACAAGTGCAAAAAGTGGTTTTTAAACACTAACACAAGTGCGAAAAGTGTTTTTTCCACACTAATACAAGTGCAAAAGTGGTTTCCTGCACCAACACAAGTGCGAAAAGTGGTTTTTCAACACTAACACAAGTGCGAAAAGTGGTTTTTCAACACCAACACAAGTGCAAAAAGTGCTTTTTCAACACTAACACAAGTGCGAAAAGTGGTTTTTCCACACTAATACAAGTGCAAAAGTGGTTTCCTGCACCAACACAAGTGCGAAAAGTGGTTTTTCAACACTAACACAAGTGCGAAAAGTGGTTTTTCAACACTATCACAAGTGCAAAAAGTGTTTTTTCTACACTAATACAAGTGCAAAAAGTGTTTTTTCTACACTAACACAAGTGCAAAAAGTGGTTTTTCCACACTAATACAAGTGCAAAAGTGGTTTCCTGCACCAACACAAGTGCGAAAAGTGGTTTTTCAACACTAACACAAGTTCAAAAAGTGGTTTTTCAACACTAACACAAGTGCGAAAAGTGGTTTTTCCACACTAATACAAGTGCAAAAGTGGTTTCCTGCACCAACACAATTGCGAAAAGTGGTTTTTATACACTAACACAAGTGCGAAATGTGGTTTTTCAACACTAACACAAGTGCGAAAAGTGTTTTTTCCACACTAATACAAGTGCCAAAGTGGTTTCCTGCACCAACACAAGTGCGAAAAGTGGTTTTTCAACACTAACACAAGTGCGAAAAGTGGTTTTTCCACACCAACACAAGTGCAAAAAGTGGTTTTTCAACACTAACACAAGTGCGAAAAGTGGTTTTTCCACACTAATACAAGTGCAAAAGTGGTTTCCTGCACCAACACAAGTGCGAAAAGTGGTTTTTCAACACTAACACAAGTGCGAAAAGTGGTTTTTCAACACTATCACAAGTGCAAAAAGTGTTTTTTCTACACTAATACAAGTGCAAAAGTGATTTTTCAACACTAACACAAGTGCAAAAAGTGGTTTTTCAACACTAACACAAGTGCGAAAAGTGGTTTTTCCACACTAATACAAGTGCAAAAGTGGTTTCCTGCACCAACACAAGTGCGAAAAGTGGTTTTTCAACAATAACACAAGTGCAAAAAGTGGTTTTTCAACACTATCACAAGTGCAAAAAGTGTTTTTTCTACACTAATACAAGTGCAAAAGTGGTTTTTCAACACTAACACAAGTGCAAAAAGTGGTTTTTCAACACTAACACAAGTGCGAAAAGTGGTTTTGCCACACTAATACAAGTGCAAAAGTGGTTTCCTGCACCAACACAAGTACGAAAAGTGGTTTTTCAACACTAACACAAGTGCGAAAAGTGGCAACACTAACACAAGTGCGAAAAGTGGTTTTTCAACACTAACACAAGTGCAAAAAGTGTTTTTTCCACACTAATACAAGTGCAAAAGTGGTCTCCTGCACCAACACAAGTGCGAAAAGTGGTTTTTCAACACTAACACAAGTGCGAAAAGTGGTTTTTCAACACTAACACAAGTGCGAAAAGTGGTTTTTCAACACTAACACAAGTGCGAAAAGTGGTTTTTCAACACTATCACAAGTGCAAAAGTGTTTTTTCCACACTAATACAAGTGCAAAAGTGGTTTCCTGCACCAACACAAGTGCGAAAAGTGGTTTTCAACACTATCACAAGTGCAAAAAGTGTTTTTTCCACACTAATACAAGTGCAAAAGTGGTTTCCTGCACCAACACAAGTGCGAAAAGTGGTTTTTCAACACTAACACAAGTGCGAAAGTGGTTTTTCAACACTAACACAAGTGCAAAAAGTGGTTTTCCACAATAATACAAGTGCAAAAGTGGTTTCCTGCACCAACACAAGTGCGAAAAGTGGTTTTTCAACACTAACACAAGTGCGAAAAGTGGTTTTTCAACACTAACTCAAGTGCGAAAAGTGTTTTTTCAACACTAACACAAGTGCGAAAAGTGTTTTTTCCACACTAATACAAGTGCAAAAGTGGTTTCCTGCACCAACACAAGTGTGAAAAGTGGTTTTTCAACACTAACACAAGTGCAAAAAGTGGTTTTTCAACACTAACACAAGTGCGAAAAGTGGTTTTTCCACACTAATACAAGTGCAAAAGTGGTTTCCTGCACCAACACAAGTACGAAAAGTGGTTTTTCAACACTAACACAAGTGCGAAAAGTGGTTTTTCAACATTATCACAAGTGCAAAAAGTGTTTTTTCCACACTAATACAAGTGCAAAAGTGGTCTCCTGCACCAACACAAGTGCGAAAAGTGGTTTTTCAACACTAACACAAGTGAAACGAAAAGTGGTTTTTACAACACTAACACAAGTGCAAAAAGTGGTTTTTCCACAATAATACAAGTGCAAAAGTGGTTTCCTGCACCAACACAAGTGCGAAAAGTGGTTTTTCAACACTAACACAAGTGCGAAAAGTGGTTTTTCAACACTAACTCAAGTGCGAAAAGTGTTTTTTCAACACTAACACAAGTGCGAAAAGTGTTTTTTCCACACTAATACAAGTGCAAAAGTGGTTTCCTGCACCAACACAAGTGTGAAAAGTGGTTTTTCAACACTAACACAAGTGCAAAAAGTGGTTTTCAACACTATCACAAGTGCAAAAAGTGTTTTTTCTACACTAATACAAGTGCAAAAGTGGTTTTTCAACACTAACACAAGTGCGATAAGTGGTTTTCAACACTAACACAAGTGCGAAAAGTGGTTTTTCAACACTAACACAAGTGCAAAAAGTGGTTTTTCAACACTAACACAAGTGCGAAAAGTGGTTTTTCCACACTAATACAAGTGCAAAAGTGGTTTCCTGCACCAACACAAGTACGAAAAGTGGTTTTTCAACACTAACACAAGTGCGAAAAGTGGTTTTTCAACACTATCACAAGTGCAAAAAGTGTTTTTTCCACACTAATACAAGTGCAAAAGTGGTCTCCTGCACCAACACAAGTGCGAAAATTGGTTTTTCAACACTAACACAAGTGCGAAAAGTGGTTTTTCAACACTAACACAAGTGCGAAAAGTGGTTTTTCAACACTAACACAAGTGCGAAAAGTGTTTTTTTCCACGCTAATACAAGTGCAAAAGTGGTTTCCTGCACCAACACAAGTGCAAAAAGTGGTTTTTCAACACTAACACAAGTGCGAAAAGTGGTTTTTCAACACTAACACAAGTGCGAAAAGTGTTTTTTTCCACACTAATACAAGTGCAAAAGTGGTTTCCTGCACCAACACAAGTGCGAAAAGTGGTTTTTCAACACTCACACAAGTGCAAAAAGTGGTTTTTCAACACTAACACAAGTGCAAAAAGTGTTTTTTCTACACTAATACAAGTGCAAAAGTGATTTTTCAACACTAACACAAGTGCGAAAAGTGGTTTTTCAACACTAACACAAGTGCAAAAAGTGGTTTTTCAACACTAACACAAGTGCGAAAAGTGGTTTTTTCCACACTAATACAAGTGCAAAAGTGGTTTCCTGCACCAACACAAGTGCGAAAAGTGGTTTTTAACACTAACACAAGTGCGAAAAGTGGTTTTTCAACACTAACACAAGTGCAAAAAGTGTTTTTTCCACACTAATACAAGTGCAAAAGTGGTTTCCTGCACCAACACAAGTGCGAAAAGTGGTTTTTCAACACTAACACAAGTGCGAAAAGTGGTTTTTCAACACCAACACAAGTGCAAAAAGTGGTTTTTCAACACTAACACAAGTGCGAAAAGTGTTTTTTTCCACACTAATACAAGTGCAAAAGTGGTTTCCTGCACCAACACAAGTGCGAAAAGTGGTTTTTCAACACTAACACAAGTGCGAAAAGTGGTTTTTCAACACTAACACAAGTGCGAAAAGTGGTTTTTCAACACTAACACAAGTGCGAAAAGTGGTTTTTCAACACTAACACAAGTGCGAAAAGTGTTTTTTTCCACACTAATACAAGTGCAAAAGTGGTTTCCTGCACCAACACAAGTGCGAAAAGTGGTTTTTCAACACTAACACAAGTGCCAGAAATAGGTTTTTCAACACTAACACAAGTGCGAAAAGTGTTTTTCCACACTAATACAAGTGCAAAAGTGGTTTCCTGCACCAACACAAGTGCGAAAAGTGGTTTTTCAACACTCACAAGTGCAAAAAGTGGTTTTTCAACACTAACACAAGTGCGAAAAGTGGTTTTTCAACACTAACACAAGTGCGAAAAGTGGTTTTTCCACACTACTACAAGTGCAAAAGTGGTTCCCTGCACCAACACAAGTGCGAAAAGTGGTTTTCAACACTAACACAAGTGCGAAAAGTAGTTTTTTCAACACTAACACAAGTGCGAAAAGTGGTTTTTCCACACTAATACAAGTGCAAAAGTGGTTTCCTGCACCAACACAAGTGCGAAAAGTGGTTTTTCAACACTAACACAAGTGCGGAAAGTGGTTTTTCAACACTAACACAAGTGCGAAAAGTGTTTTTTCCACACTAATACAAGTGCAAAAGTGGTTTCCTGCACCAACACAAGTGCGAAAAGTGGTTTTTCAACACTCACACAAGTGCAAAAAGTGGTTTTTCAACACTAACACAAGTGCGAAAAGTGGTTTTTCAACACTAATACAAGTGCGAAAAGTGGTTTTTCCACACTAATACAAGTGCAAAAGTGGTTCCCTGCACCAACACAAGTGCGAAAAGTGGTTTTTCAACACTAACACAAGTGCGAAAAGTAGTTTTTCAACACTAACACAAGTGCGAAAAGTGGTTTTTCCACACTAATACAAGTGCAAAAGTGGTTCCCTGCACCAACACAAGTGCGAAAAGTGGTTTTTCAACACTAACACAAGTGCGAAAAGTAGTTTTTCAACACTAACACAAGTGCGAAAAGTGGTTTTTCCACACTAATACAAGTGCAAAAGTGGTTTCCTGCACCAACACAAGTGCGAAAAGTGGTTTTTCAACACTAACACAAGTGCGAAAAGTGGTTTTTCAACACTAACACAAGTGCAAAAAGTGGTTTTTAAACACTAACACAAGTGCGAAAAGTGTTTTTTCCACACTAATACAAGTGCAAAAAGTGGTTTCCTGCACCAACACAAGTGCGAAAAGTGGTTTTTCAACACTAACACAAGTGCGAAAAGTGGTTTTTCAACACCAACACAAGTGCAAAAAGTGCTTTTTCAACACTAACACAAGTGCGAAAAGTGGTTTTTCCACACTAATACAAGTGCAAAAGTGGTTTCCTGCACCAACACAAGTGCGAAAAGTGGTTTTTCAACACTAACACAAGTGCGAAAAGTGGTTTTTCAACACTATCACAAGTGCAAAAAGTGTTTTTTCTACACTAATACAAGTGCAAAAAGTGTTTTTTCTACACTAACACAAGTGCAAAAAGTGGTTTTTCCACACTAATACAAGTGCAAAAGTGGTTTCCTGCACCAACACAAGTGCGAAAAGTGGTTTTTCAACACTAACACAAGTTCAAAAAGTGGTTTTTCAACACTAACACAAGTGCGAAAAGTGGTTTTTCCACACTAATACAAGTGCAAAAGTGGTTTCCTGCACCAACACAATTGCGAAAAGTGGTTTTTAAACACTAACACAAGTGCGAAAAGTGGTTTTTCAACACTAACACAAGTGCGAAAAGTGTTTTTTCCACACTAATACAAGTGCCAAAGTGGTTTCCTGCACCAACACAAGTGCGAAAAGTGGTTTTTCAACACTAACACAAGTGCGAAAAGTGGTTTTTCAACACCAACACAAGTGCAAAAAGTGGTTTTTCAACACTAACACAAGTGCGAAAAGTGGTTTTCCACACTAATACAAGTGCAAAAGTGGTTTCCTGCACCAACACAAGTGCGAAAAGTGGTTTTTCAACACTAACACAAGTGCGAAAAGTGGTTTTTCAACACTATCACAAGTGCAAAAAGTGTTTTTTCTACACTAATACAAGTGCAAAAGTGATTTTTCAACACTAACACAAGTGCAAAAAGTGGTTTTTCAACACTAACACAAGTGCGAAAAGTGGTTTTTCCACACTAATACAAGTGCAAAAGTGGTTTCCTGCACCAACACAAGTGCGAAAAGTGGTTTTTCAACAATAACACAAGTGCAAAAAGTGGTTTTTCAACACTATCACAAGTGCAAAAAGTGTTTTTTCTACACTAATACAAGTGCAAAAGTGGTTTTTCAACACTAACACAAGTGCAAAAAGTGGTTTTTCAACACTAACACAAGTGCGAAAAGTGGTTTTGCCACACTAATACAAGTGCAAAAGTGGTTTCCTGCACCAACACAAGTGCGAAAAGTGGTTTTTCAACACCGACACAAGTGCGAAAAGTGGTTTTTCCACACTAATACAAGTGCAAAAGTGGTTTTTCGAACACTATCACAAGTGCAAAAAGTGTTTTTTTAGCACTAATACAAGTGCAAAAGTGGTTTCCTGCACCAACACACGTGCGAAAAGTGGTTTTTGAACACTAACACAAGTGTGAAAAGTGGTTTTTCAACACTAACACAAGTGTGAAAAGTGGTTTTTCCACACTAATACAAGTGCAAAAGTGGTTTCCTGCACCAACACAAGTGCGAAAAGTGGTTTTTCAACACTAACACAAGTGCGAAAAGTGGTTTTTCAACACTAACACAAGGGCGAAAAGTGGTTTTTCCACACTCATACAAGTGCAAAAGTGGTTTCCTGCACCAACACAAGTGCGAAAAGTGGTTTTTCAACACTAACACAAGTGCGAAAAGTCGTTTTTCAACACTATCACAAGTGCAAAAAGTGTTTTTTCCACACTAATACAAGTGCAAAAAGTGGTTTTTCAACACTAACACAAGTGCAAAAAGTGGTTTTTCAACACTAACACAAGTGCGAAAAGTGGTTTTTCAATACTAACACAAGTGCGAAAAGTGGTTTTTCCACACCAATACAAGTGCAAAAGTGGTTTCCTGCACCAACACAAGTGCGAAAAGTGGTTTTTCAACACTAACACAAGTGCGAAAAGTGGTTTTTCAACACTATCACAAGTGCAAAAAGTGTTTTTTCCACACTAATACAAGTGCAAAAGTGGTTTCCTGCACCAACACAAGTGCGAAAAGTGGTTTTTCAACACTAACACAATTGCGAAAAGTGGTTTTTCAACACTATCACAAGTGCAAAAAGTGTTTTTTCCACACTAATACAAGTGCAAAAGTGGTTTCCTGCACCAACACAAGTGCGAAAAGTGGTTTTTCAACACTAACACAAGTGCGAAAAGTGGTTTTTCAACACTAACACAAGTGCGAAAAGTGGTTTTTCCACACTAATACAAGTGCAAAAGTGGTTTCCTGCACCAACACAAGTGCGAAAAGTGGTTTTTCAACACTAACACAAGTGCGAAAAGTGGTTTTTCAACACTATCACAAGTGCAAAAAGTGTTTTTTCCACACTAATACATGTGCAAAAGTGGTTTCCTGCACTAATGCAAGTGCGAAAAGTGGTTTTTCAACACTAACACAAGTGCGAAAAGTGGTTTTTCAACACTATCACAAGTGCAAAAAGTGTTTTTTCCACACTAATACAAGTGCAAAAGTGGTTTCCTGCACCAACACAAGTGCGAAAAGTGGTTTTTCAACACTAACACAATTGCGAAAAGTGGTTTTTCAACACTATCACAAGTGCAAAAAGTGTTTTTTCCACACTAATACAAGTGCAAAAGTGGTTTCCTGCACCAACACAAGTGCGAAAAGTGGTTTTTCAACACTAACACAAGTGCGAAAAGTGGTTTTTCAACACTAACACAAGTGCGAAAAGTGGTTTTTCCACACTAATACAAGTGCAAAAGTGGTTTCCTGCACCAACACAAGTGCGAAAAGTGGTTTTTCAACACTAACACAAGTGCGAAAAGTGGTTTTTCAACACTATCACAAGTGCAAAAAGTGTTTTTTCCACACTAATACAAGTGCAAAAGTGGTTTCCTGCACCAACACAAGTGCGAAAAGTGGTTTTTCAACACTAACACAAGTGCGAAAAGTGGTTTTTCAACACTAACACAAGTGCGAAAAGTGGTTTTTCCACACTAATACAAGTGCAAAAGTGGTTTCCTGCACCAACACAAGTGCGAAAAGTGGTTTTTCAACACTAACACAAGTGCGAAAAGTGGTTTTTCAACACTAACACAAGTGCGAAAAGTGTTTTTTCCACACTAATACAAGTGCAAAAGTGGTTTCCTGCACCAACACAAGTGCGAAATGTGGTTTTTCAACACTAACACATGTGCGAAAAGTGGTTTTTCAACTCTAACACAAGTGCGAAAAGTGTTTTTTCCACACTAATACAAGTGCAAAAGTGGTTTCCTGCACCAACACAAGTGCGAAAAGTGGTTTTTCAACACTAACATAAGTGCGAAAAGTTGTTTTTCAACACTAACACAAGGGCGAAAAGTGGTTTTTTCCACACTAATACAAGTGCAAAAGTGGTTTCCTGTACCAACACAAGTGCGAAAAGTGGTTTTTCAACACTAACAGAAGTGCGAAAAGTGGTTTTTCAACACTATCGCAAGTGCAAAAAGTGTTTTTACCACACTAATACAAGTGCAAAAGTGGTTTCCTGCACGAACACAAGTGCGAAAAGTGGTTTTTCAACTCTAACACAAGTGCGAAAAGTGGTTTTTCCACACTAACACAAGTGCTAAAAGTGGTTTTTCCACACTAATACAAGTGCAAAAGTGGTTTCCTGCACCAACACAAGTGCGAAAAGTGGTTTTTCAACACTAACACAAGTTTGAAAAGTGGTTTTTCAACACTATCACAAGTGCAAAAAGTGTTTTTTCCACACTAATACTAGTGCAAAAGTGGTTTCCTGTACCAACACAAGTGCGAAAAGTGGTTTTTCAACACTAACACAAGTGCGAAAAGTGTTTTTTCAACACTAACACAAGTGCGAAAAGTGTTTTTTCCACAGTAATACAAGTGCAAAAGTGGTTTCCTGCACCAACACAAGTGCGAAAAGTGGTTTTTCAACACTAACACAAGTGCGAAAAGTGGTTTTTCAACACTAACACAAGTGCGAAAAGTGGTTTTTCCACACTAATACAAGTGCAAAAGTGGTTTTTCGAACACTATCACAAGTGCAAAAAGTGTTTTTTTAGCACTAATACAAGTGCAAAAGTGGTTTCCTGCACCAACACACGTGCGAAAAGTGGTTTTTGAACACTAACACAAGTGCGAAAAGTGGTTTTTCAACACTAACACAAGTGTGAAAAGTGGTTTTTCCACACTAATACAAGTGCAAAAGTGGTTTCCTGCACCAACACAAGTGCGAAAAGTGGTTTTTCAACACCGACACAAGTGCGAAAAGTGGTTTTTCCACACTAATACAAGTGCAAAAGTGGTTTTTCGAACACTATCACAAGTGCAAAAAGTGTTTTTTTAGCACTAATACAAGTGCAAAAGTGGTTTCCTGCACCAACACACGTGCGAAAAGTGGTTTTTGAACACTAACACAAGTGTGAAAAGTGGTTTTTCAACACTAACACAAGTGTGAAAAGTGGTTTTTCCACACTAATACAAGTGCAAAAGTGGTTTCCTGCACCAACACAAGTGCGAAAAGTGGTTTTTCAACACTAACACAAGTGCGAAAAGTGGTTTTTCAACACTAACACAAGGGCGAAAAGTGGTTTTTCCACACTCATACAAGTGCAAAAGTGGTTTCCTGCACCAACACAAGTGCGAAAAGTGGTTTTTCAACACTAACACAAGTGCGAAAAGTCGTTTTTCAACACTATCACAAGTGCAAAAAGTGTTTTTTCCACACTAATACAAGTGCAAAAAGTGGTTTTTCAACACTAACACAAGTGCAAAAAGTGGTTTTTCAACACTAACACAAGTGCGAAAAGTGGTTTTTCAATACTAACACAAGTGCGAAAAGTGGTTTTTCCACACTAATACAAGTGCAAAAGTGGTTTCCTGCACCAACACAAGTGCGAAAAGTGGTTTTTCAACACTAACACAAGTGCGAAAAGTGGTTTTTCAACACTATCACAAGTGCAAAAAGTGTTTTTTCCACACTAATACAAGTGCAAAAGTGGTTTCCTGCACCAACACAAGTGCGAAAAGTGGTTTTTCAACACTAACACAATTGCGAAAAGTGGTTTTTCAACACTATCACAAGTGCAAAAAGTGTTTTTTCCACACTAATACAAGTGCAAAAGTGGTTTCCTGCACCAACACAAGTGCGAAAAGTGGTTTTTCAACACTAACACAAGTGCGAAAAGTGGTTTTTCAACACTAACACAAGTGCGAAAAGTGGTTTTTCCACACTAATACAAGTGCAAAAGTGGTTTCCTGCACCAACACAAGTGCGAAAAGTGGTTTTTCAACACTAACACAAGTGCGAAAAGTGGTTTTTCAACACTATCACAAGTGCAAAAAGTGTTTTTTCCACACTAATACATGTGCAAAAGTGGTTTCCTGCACTAATGCAAGTGCGAAAAGTGGTTTTTCAACACTAACACAAGTGCGAAAAGTGGTTTTTCCACACTAATACAAGTGCAAAAGTGGTTTCCTGCACCAACACAAGTGCGAAAAGTGGTTTGTCAACACTAACACAAGTGCGAAAAGTGGTTTTTCAACACTATCACAAGTGCAAAAAGTGTTTTTTCCACACTAATACAAGTGCAAAAGTGGTTTCCTGCACCAACACAAGTGCGAAAAGTGGTTTTTCAACACGAACACAAGTGCGAAAAGTGGTTTTTCAACACTAACACAAGTGCGAAAATTGTTTTTTCCACACTAATACAAGTGCGAAAAGTGGTTTTTCAACACTAACACAAGTGCGAAAAGTGGTTTACCACACTAATACAAGTGCAAAAGTGGTTTCCTGCACCAACACAAGTGCGAAAAGTGGTTTTTCAACACCGACACAAGTGCGAAAAGTGGTTTTTCAACACTAACACAATTGCGAAAAGTGGTTTTTCAACACTATCACAAGTGCAAAAAGTGTTTTTTCCACACTAATACAAGTGCAAAAGTGGTTTCCTGCACCAACACAAGTGCGAAAAGTGGTTTTTCAACACTAACACAAGTGCGAAAAGTGGTTTTTCAACACTAACACAAGTGCGAAAAGTGGTTTTTCCACACTAATACAAGTGCAAAAGTGGTTTCCTGCACCAACACAATTGCGAAAAGTGGTTTTTCAACACTAACACAAGTGCGAAAAGTGGTTTTTCAACACTATCACAATGCAAAAAGAGTTTTTTCCACACTAATACAAGTGCAAAAGTGGTTTCCTGCACCAACACAAGTGTGAAAAGTGGTTTTTCAACACTAACACAAGTGCGAAAAGTGGTTTTTCAACACTAACACAAGTGCGAAAAGTGGTTTTTCAACACTATCACAAGTGCAAAAAGTGTTTTTTCTACACTAATACAAGTGCAAAAGTGGTTTTTCAACACTAACACAAGTGCGAAAAGTGGTTTTTCAACACTAACACAAGTGCGAAAAGTGGTTTTTCAACACTAACACAAGTGCAAAAAGTGGTTTTTCAACACTAACACAAGTGCGAAAAGTGGTTTTTCCACACTAATACAAGTGCAAAAGTGGTTTCCTGCACCAACACAAGTACGAAAAGTGGTTTTTCAACACTAACACAAGTGCGAAAAGTGGTTTTTCAACACTATCACAAGTGCAAAAAGTGTTTTTTCCACACTAATACAAGTGCAAAAGTGGTCTCCTGCACCAACACAAGTGCGAAAATTGGTTTTTCAACACTAACACAAGTGCGAAAAGTGGTTTTTCAACACTAACACAAGTGCGAAAAGTGGTTTTTCAACACTAACACAAGTGCGAAAAGTGTTTTTTCCACGCTAATACAAGTGCAAAAGTGGTTTCCTGCACCAACACAAGTGCAAAAAGTGGTTTTTCAACACTAACACAAGTGCGAAAAGTGGTTTTTCAACACTAACACAAGTGCGAAAAGTGTTTTTTCCACACTAATACAAGTGCAAAAGTGGTTTCCTGCACCAACACAAGTGCGAAAAGTGGTTTTTCAACACTCACACAAGTGCAAAAAGTGGTTTTTCAACACTAACACAAGTGCAAAAAGTGTTTTTTCTACACTAATACAAGTGCAAAAGTGATTTTTCAACACTAACACAAGTGCGAAAAGTGGTTTTTCAACACTAACACAAGTGCAAAAAGTGGTTTTTCAACACTAACACAAGTGCGAAAAGTGGTTTTTCCACACTAATACAAGTGCAAAAGTGGTTTCCTGCACCAACACAAGTGCGAAAAGTGGTTTTTAAACACTAACACAAGTGCGAAAAGTGGTTTTTCAACACTAACACAAGTGCAAAAAGTGTTTTTTCCACACTAATACAAGTGCAAAAGTGGTTTCCTGCACCAACACAAGTGCGAAAAGTGGTTTTTCAACACTAACACAAGTGCGAAAAGTGGTTTTTCAACACCAACACAAGTGCAAAAAGTGGTTTTTCAACACTAACACAAGTGCGAAAAGTGTTTTTTCCACACTAATACAAGTGCAAAAGTGGTTTCCTGCACCAACACAAGTGCGAAAAGTGGTTTTTCAACACTAACACAAGTGCGAAAAGTGGTTTTTCAACACTAACACAAGTGCGAAAAGTGGTTTTTCAACACTAACACAAGTGCGAAAAGTGGTTTTTCAACACTAACACAAGTGCGAAAAGTGTTTTTTCCACACTAATACAAGTGCAAAAGTGGTTTCCTGCACCAACACAAGTGCGAAAAGTGGTTTTTCAACACTAACACAAGTGCGAAAAGTGGTTTTTCAACACTAACACAAGTGCGAAAAGTGTTTTTCCACACTAATACAAGTGCAAAAGTGGTTTCCTGCACCAACACAAGTGCGAAAAGTGGTTTTTCAACACTCACAAGTGCAAAAAGTGGTTTTTCAACACTAACACAAGTGCGAAAAGTGGTTTTTCAACACTAACACAAGTGCGAAAAGTGGTTTTTTCCACACTACTACAAGTGCAAAAGTGGTTCCCTGCACCAACACAAGTGCGAAAAGTGGTTTTTCAACACTAACACAAGTGCGAAAAGTAGTTTTTCAACACTAACACAAGTGCGAAAAGTGGTTTTTCCACACTAATACAAGTGCAAAAGTGGTTTCCTGCACCAACACAAGTGCGAAAAGTGGTTTTTCAACACTAACACAAGTGCGGAAAGTGGTTTTTCAACACTAACACAAGTGCGAAAAGTGTTTTTTCCACACTAATACAAGTGCAAAAGTGGTTTCCTGCACCAACACAAGTGCGAAAAGTGGTTTTTCAACACTCACACAAGTGCAAAAAGTGGTTTTTCAACACTAACACAAGTGCGAAAAGTGGTTTTTCAACACTAATACAAGTGCGAAAAGTGGTTTTTCCACACTAATACAAGTGCAAAAGTGGTTCCCTGCACCAACACAAGTGCGAAAAGTGGTTTTTCAACACTAACACAAGTGCGAAAAGTAGTTTTTCAACACTAACACAAGTGCGAAAAGTGGTTTTTCCACACTAATACAAGTGCAAAAGTGGTTCCCTGCACCAACACAAGTGCGAAAAGTGGTTTTTCAACACTAACACAAGTGCGAAAAGTAGTTTTTCAACACTAACACAAGTGCGAAAAGTGGTTTTTCCACACTAATACAAGTGCAAAAGTGGTTTCCTGCACCAACACAAGTGCGAAAAGTGGTTTTTCAACACTAACACAAGTGCGAAAAGTGGTTTTTCAACACTAACACAAGTGCAAAAAGTGGTTTTTAAACACTAACACAAGTGCGAAAAGTGTTTTTTCCACACTAATACAAGTGCAAAAGTGGTTTCCTGCACCAACACAAGTGCGAAAAGTGGGTTTTCAACACTAACACAAGTGCGAAAAGTGGTTTTTCAACACCAACACAAGTGCAAAAAGTGCTTTTTCAACACTAACACAAGTGCGAAAAGTGGTTTTTCCACACTAATACAAGTGCAAAAGTGGTTTCCTGCACCAACACAAGTGCGAAAAGTGGTTTTTCAACACTAACACAAGTGCGAAAAGTGGTTTTTCAACACTATCACAAGTGCAAAAAGTGTTTTTTCTACACTAATACAAGTGCAAAAAGTGTTTTTTCTACACTAACACAAGTGCAAAAAGTGGTTTTTCCACACTAATACAAGTGCAAAAGTGGTTTCCTGCACCAACACAAGTGCGAAAAGTGGTTTTTCAACACTAACACAAGTTCAAAAAGTGGTTTTTCAACACTAACACAAGTGCGAAAAGTGGTTTTTCCACACTAATACAAGTGCAAAAGTGGTTTCCTGCACCAACACAATTGCGAAAAGTGGTTTTTAAACACTAACACAAGTGCGAAAAGTGGTTTTTCAACACTAACACAAGTGCGAAAAGTGTTTTTTCAACACTATCACAAGTGCAAAAAGAGTTTTTTCCACACTAATACAAGTGCAAAAGTGGTTTCCTGCACCAACACAAGTGCGAAAAGTGGTTTTTCAACACTAACACAAGTGCGAAAAGTGGTTTTTCAACACTAACACAAGTGCAAAAAGTGGTTTTTCAACACTAACACAAGTGCGAAAAGTGGTTTTTCCACACTAATACAAGTGCAAAAGTGGTTTCCTGCACCAACACAAGTACGAAAAGTGGTTTTTCAACACTAACACAAGTGCGAAAAGTGGTTTTTCAACACTATCACAAGTGCAAAAAGTGTTTTTTCCACACTAATACAAGTGCAAAAGTGGTCTCCTGCACCAACACAAGTGCGAAAATTGGTTTTTCAACACTAACACAAGTGCGAAAAGTGGTTTTTCAACACTAACACAAGTGCGAAAAGTGGTTTTTCAACACTAACACAAGTGCGAAAAGTGTTTTTTCCACGCTAATACAAGTGCAAAAGTGGTTTCCTGCACCAACACAAGTGCAAAAAGTGGTTTTTCAACACTAACACAAGTGCAAAAAGTGGTTTTTCAACACTAACACAAGTGCGAAAAGTGTTTTTTCCACACTAATACAAGTGCAAAAGTGGTTTCCTGCACCAACACAAGTGCGAAAAGTGGTTTTTCAACACTCACACAAGTGCAAAAAGTGGTTTTTCAACACTAACACAAGTGCAAAAAGTGTTTTTTCTACACTAATACAAGTGCAAAAGTGATTTTTCAACACTAACACAAGTGCGAAAAGTGGTTTTTCAACACTAACACAAGTGCAAAAAGTGGTTTTTCAACACTAACACAAGTGCGAAAAGTGGTTTTTCCACACTAATACAAGTGCAAAAGTGGTTTCCTGCACCAACACAAGTGCGAAAAGTGGTTTTTAAACACTAACACAAGTGCGAAAAGTGGTTTTTCAACACTAACACAAGTGCAAAAAGTGTTTTTTCCACACTAATACAAGTGCAAAAGTGGTTTCCTGCACCAACACAAGTGCGAAAAGTGGTTTTTCAACACTAACACAAGTGCGAAAAGTGGTTTTTCAACACCAACACAAGTGCAAAAAGTGGTTTTTCAACACTAACACAAGTGCGAAAAGTGTTTTTTCCACACTAATACAAGTGCAAAAGTGGTTTCCTGCACCAACACAAGTGCGAAAAGTGGTTTTTCAACACTAACACAAGTGCGAAAAGTGGTTTTTCAACACTAACACAAGTGCGAAAAGTGGTTTTTCAACACTAACACAAGTGCGAAAAGTGGTTTTTCAACACTAACACAAGTGCGAAAAGTGTTTTTTCCACACTAATACAAGTGCAAAAGTGGTTTCCTGCACCAACACAAGTGCGAAAAGTGGTTTTTCAACACTAACACAAGTGCGAAAAGTGGTTTTTCAACACTAACACAAGTGCGAAAAGTGTTTTTCCACACTAATACAAGTGCAAAAGTGGTTTCCTGCACCAACACAAGTGCGAAAAGTGGTTTTTCAACACTCACAAGTGCAAAAAGTGGTTTTTCAACACTAACACAAGTGCGAAAAGTGGTTTTTCAACACTAACACAAGTGCGAAAAGTGGTTTTTCCACACTACTACAAGTGCAAAAGTGGTTCCCTGCACCAACACAAGTGCGAAAAGTGGTTTTTCAACACTAACACAAGTGCGAAAAGTAGTTTTTCAACACTAACACAAGTGCGAAAAGTGGTTTTTTCCACACTAATACAAGTGCAAAAGTGGTTTCCTGCACCAACACAAGTGCGAAAAGTGGTTTTTCAACACTAACACAAGTGCGGAAAGTGGTTTTTCAACACTAACACAAGTGCGAAAAGTGTTTTTTCCACACTAATACAAGTGCAAAAGTGGTTTCCTGCACCAACACAAGTGCGAAAAGTGGTTTTTCAACACTCACACAAGTGCAAAAAGTGGTTTTTCAACACTAACACAAGTGCGAAAAGTGGTTTTTCAACACTAATACAAGTGCGAAAAGTGGTTTTTCCACACTAATACAAGTGCAAAAGTGGTTCCCTGCACCAACACAAGTGCGAAAAGTGGTTTTTCAACACTAACACAAGTGCGAAAAGTAGTTTTTCAACACTAACACAAGTGCGAAAAGTGGTTT
Organism: Myxine glutinosa; assembly: GCF_964187855.1. NCBI lineage: Eukaryota > Metazoa > Chordata > Myxini > Myxiniformes > Myxinidae > Myxine > Myxine glutinosa. Next base: position 41,797,812 of record NC_136271.1, read on the forward strand.
TTCCACACTAATACAAGTGCAAAAGTGGTTCCCTGCACCAACACAAGTGCGAAAAGTGGTTTTTCAACACTAACACAAGTGCGAAAAGTAGTTTTTCAACACTAACACAAGTGCGAAAAGTGGTTTTTCCACACTAATACAAGTGCAAAAGTGGTTTCCTGCACCAACACAAGTGCGAAAAGTGGTTTTTCAACACTAACACAAGTGCGAAAAGTGGTTTTTCAACACTAACACAAGTGCAAAAAGTGGTTTTTTAAACACTAACACAAGTGCGAAAAGTGTTTTTTCCACACTAATACAAGTGCAAAAGTGGTTTCCTGCACCAACACAAGTGCGAAAAGTGGTTTTTCAACACTAACACAAGTGCGAAAAGTGGTTTTTCAACACCAACACAAGTGCAAAAAGTGCTTTTTCAACACTAACACAAGTGCGAAAAGTGGTTTTTCCACACTAATACAAGTGCAAAAGTGGTTTCCTGCACCAACACAAGTGCGAAAAGTGGTTTTTCAACACTAACACAAGTGCGAAAAGTGGTTTTTCAAC